>NC_056746.1:1416553345-1416853345 GCF_019279795.1 Protopterus annectens | reverse complement strand
ATATTTGTCAAATATTTCTAAATGAATCCACTCTGGTTAGTTTTAGGACTGCAAACTGTACCTTATGGAAGAGCAGATGGCCTTACATATAATTAACAAATCTATAATTATTATGATTCACCTAATGAAATTACCAGCATTACTGACAAGTGGCTGTTGAAGATACTGACAACTCACCAGAAAGATAATTCCTATACAAATGTCAGTCTAAGTTTGTGCTTACAGCTGTATTTGCCCTGATGTCACAGTGCCTCACATTTCTTTTTGTGTATGGATGATAGGTGCACCTGCTAATTGGGCCTTCTGTTTGGACTGTGATCGTAAGACTAAACCAGGAAGAAGAGGATCCTTCTAGATTAGCTAACAAAGTACATATTAACTGAAGGAAATGGGCAGTCCAGATGCACTGTCATAATTACATGCAGTGCCATTAGTAATGTTCAAAAGGGGATTTATGCATTGCTAGGCAGTAAAATAAAGTGTTGGCTAAAAGATTAACATCGTCTTCCTGTCACTAGAAGTATGCACTAGCCTCAACAAGGAAAACATATGCCCAAGAAATTAACTTCAGAAAATTAGAATACTATGCTTCAGTCAACTGTTGCATTTTAGACTGTTAAATTTTGCTTTGGTCTGATTTTTATTGAGTTCAAATGTATAATTAAAGGAACATAATGATTATAGGGCATAATGCAGAAAGCAGACGCTGAAAAAAATGTAGCTAGATGTATAGGGGAAACAAATCCTACTGAACAGCTAGAGAAAAAAAACCTCTTTTGAAATTCGTCTTGTAAACATACAGGCAATAACAACTTTTAAAGATATAGATCAGTATGAGCTGAATTCAGCCTGTATAAACAATAGGCAGAAAACATAACAGGAGCACTGAGCAAAAGATGATGATATGTCTTTAATTGCAAAAGTGGAGGACCTACTGATCATTTTTCAGAGTGGAAGAACAGTGTTTATGGTATCACAATGAAAGAGAAGAGATGGATATCACTCATATGGAGGGACTACAAGGCCATACAAAATATGCCAGGGTAATGTAGCAGGAGAGGAGACCAATCAGATATGTAATAGGATCTGTAGGCACAGTTTAGTCCATGATCAGGTTGAGGTCCACAGGAGAAAGAAATCCAGCCATCAGATCCTAGGCTACTCTATAAAGGGAAGGGATAAGAGGTGTAAAGTTTGTAGAAGAAGACAAAACATTTTCACCTGGTAGGACAGAAAATATGAGTCACATTATGTTGAAAAAAAGAACCATTTTAGTTAGTTAAAATGAAAATGTTTGATGAAGCATGGTTACTTGTGATAACAATAGCATGGTGGACTGTTGAATTAGAGAATGGAAGACATTGCTAGCATACATTTGAGAGGGTGAAAAATAAATTAAGAAGAGAAAGTTGAGGGCATTGAGAACTATAAAAGTGTACCACTATGTCAGATGTCTTGCCTTATCTCAAGATCCATCTAACTTGTAGATTTTAGCTCACTTATGATCCAGAGGAGGTATCACTCCAAGGCAGAATACTTGGAACAAGATCATAAACCTGAAAAAATAGGACATTTACTTGAGTACTTAGGGAAAATTATAATTCCTGAAGTTAGATATGCAAAGAAAAAGAAACTTCTGAGCATTTTATGAATGTAAAATAATCAACTGTAATGCAAGTAAAAAGAAAAGAGCAAGTTAAACCAAATGGAAACATCACAGCATAACATGATGAATATATACGGGTATTGTTAGGAGAAAGTCTGAGCCAATTAATTCAATGAGGCATAACTCAGAAACCCACAGAGGATGAGAAAGTCGACACAGAACAAGCAACATTAGCACGTTATGACATCTGGTTATGCTCTGGAAAGACAGCATATGCTTTAAGATGATAAAAAAGATGAATTAACTACTGCTGACACTTGATTGCTTAATTATATATAGAGAAAAATTATCATTGCCTTGTTTTTTTTTCAGGACTGATTCTTAGTCAGTCACACCACATCCATTTGAAAACACCCTCAAGACTGCCTTATAATGTAACTGGGTATCATTGGGGATAGCAGAGTGATGGCAAGCCTCACCTTCCAAGTGCATTACTTATTAAAAGCATAGATTGTGGGCCAAGAATGCAATCCTGAACTGACTCACATATCAAAAGGTGGTTCTTAGGGGAATTAATCCAGAGGCCACCCTTTGAGTATGTGAGAAAGCTTACATTTGAATCAATTGGCAGCTAGGGATCACAAACCCCAGAATGTATGTAAGATCAATAGGATAGGATCAAGTGTTCAAAATTGTGAAAGTGTCAAAGGAGAGGCCAGGAAGGATCCAACTAGAAAAGAATATCATTATTGATATCAGATTAGCAGGAGGCCAGTAGTTACTCTAAGGGACTTTCAGTAGGGTTTCCTTCCTATCAGTGAAATGAAACTTGGCATTCCCCAACCCACTGAGTTGCAACTAATTGAATTATTTTTTTATTCATTTTTTGCACATTATACCACTGTCAGTCAATCATCAGCCCCTTCCCAGTCAATAGACCCATTCATACCCCATCAACTAGGAGGGGTTATCATTCAGATAGTCAGGGATGGTTTGAGTTTTTTTCATTTTAGCCCTATCTCTCTGTGTGCGTGCACATGCCAGGCTAAGCAGTGGAATGGAACTGTACAACTGCTACTGGATTCCCCAGGAAGACTACTACTACAATCCCCTGAGACTCCAGAGGGCACAAGAGGAGTTTCAATGATCCCCGACTCCAGCTAGAGCACCTCCAGAAGGCCAGAAAACCAAGCAGGGACTGAGGGAAATGAAATACTTGAGGGAGCCCAACTACACCACAGGACCCAGAACTAGATGGAGAAACCAACCACATTATTAACTTACCCCATTGTTTGGAATCATTCCAAAAAAGAACTTACTGACATGGAGATTAGTGTGCTTTCAAAGGGATTAACTTTTGTTCCCCACTGCAGGTCTGATGCAGCAAAGGTACTGGTTGATTTAAAATCCTATGTCAGAATACTAAATACTGAGAAAAAGCCTAATGAAGAAACAATAAAAAGACCGCGTAATTACTGCCCTCCATTACACCAAACTTTAGCAGCATTTGAAGTCAAATGTGAGATGGACATCAGGAAACTACTGCAAAAATCAGCAGGAAGAAAGTTCTACAACCTTAACAAAGGTGAGAAAAAAGCATTGTTAGAGCTAGGCAGAGATACGTCTAGACAAGTTATGAAGGCTGACAAGGGAGGGGGTATTGTTGTTACTGATACCAGCAGCTATAACCAGAGGATAGAAGAAATTCTAAGTGACACAAACTATTATGAGTCTTTAACTTTAGAAGAGATTAAGGCATCATACAACAACTGCTACACAGCTTGACTGCACTTTATGATGATGGTCTGTTAACAGATAACTTGACTATTTACAGACAACTTTCCCATGCTTACCTAAATTCTTTGGAACCCCTAAGCCACATAAATATAGAGAAAATGTTCATTACAGGCCAGTAGTTGCAAACGGGGGGGGGGGGGGGTGTCCCTGACCAAAGCTACTGACATCTGCCTGGATTTTTTGTTACAACCTCTGGCTGAGAACATCTCACACATAAAATACTCTAATGATTTTTAAGGAAAATAAAAAAAAATTACAGTTGATGCTGACAGCATTTTATTAACAACAGCTGTCGAATCATTATACACTATACTTCCACAGAATTATTGTATCAAAACAGTGATTGATTCTTACAAGAAAACAACAATGGCACACCAGCACAACATGAAAGAACAGGTAAACTTTTAGGTATGGTGCTTAGTTACAATTTCCTTACTTTTAATGGAAATTACTATAAACAAAAGTCTGGTATAGCCATGGGGGCAGCTATGGCCCCTAGCCTAGCTAACATAGCCCTAGGCAAGTGGGAGGAGGATTACAGCAGAGAATACATGTAATGCATCATGGTGTATCTGCATTTTATTGACAATATTTTTATTGTGTGGAAAGGAGACAGTGCTAAATCAGAAAATGTTATCAGCTATCTGAATCAAACCACCAGCTATTTGAATCAAACCACCAGCTTCCTGCGTTTCATCGCTTCCCAAAGCCTCAGCTCGGCAGTCTCCTTAGATATACAGATTATTAAAGACTTGGACCAAGGTAAAATGGACACAGATCTTTACAGAAAACCTACCAGAGTAAACCTCCTGCTACATAATAAGAGTCTCCATCCCACAAGAACAAGATATAACTTTGTTAAGTCCCAGGGCTACAGGTTGGCTAGGATTACTACGAAAATGGAACCCTTCCTTAAGAACCTAAATGATCTTGAAAATGATTTTTGGTGACAGGATATGAAAGCAATATGTTAAGAAGCATTCTGGAACCTATAATTGAACTAAAAACTACAGATGCACCAGCACTTAACAGTCCTTATAGGAAGGTGTTAAAGAAATCTATGGACAACAAATCTAAAGACAGTTGTATATTTACTTTTACTGCTGACTATTACAACATTGCTAATGTTATTAGAGAGAACTGGACAATAATTACTGAAAGCTCATATTTAATGGACATCCTTGGAGAAGCTCCTTTCTTTGTGTACAGGAAAGCCAGGAACATCAGGAGTTGGTTTTAAAGGTTATCCCAGCCACAGGATACATGCACCAATAAGTGTGGAGCCAACTGTGTCTTTTGTCAGCACAACCAGGAGGGAGACATGTTTTTCTGCCCTTATTTAAAGAACCTGATTAAAACCAACACAGGAGTTGACTATAACTCAAGTGAAGCATTTTATGTGAGGAAAATGCTCAACAGACTTAAAAGAAGGATTTCTGGCCATCTTTCTGAAATTAGAGCTAAGTGCAAGAATAACGCACTGGCTTGGCACCTGCAGCTTCACAAAAGACAGGCTTTAAATTTCAAATTATTGATCATATGGACCTTTTGGAACTGGAAGGAGACATCCCTAATCTTTAGAAAAACGGACTACTGTGACAGCTGAAAATGAAACCTTTTAGAAAACCGGGCCTTAATTATTACTGCTCCATAAAAGCAAATTAGAACTCATAAAACTGCCTCACTGTTTAAAAGACTGATATGGGACTCATTAATGCTGACATTACTTGCTTATATTGTGCTTAAAAACAAATATCAAACACAGTTTCTTCTTTTAGCACTAACTTACAACGTTATAAAGGACATACATTAGGTGGCTCATGAGTACATTAATAATTTTTGATGGCTCCGCATTAAATGCTACTTTAGATTTTAAACTGAACACTTTAGTTACACTTTTTCCTTTAAGGCAGTGAAAGTCTGACAGTGCACACAATGTGCACGGGCCTAGTCTTTTTTTATTTGTTTGTTTTTTTTTATTTTAAAGGTTGCAATTACTCTTGAGTGCATGCAGTGTTACACTTTCAACCTACACTTTAACAGATCCCCATGGCCTTAATGCTTTATTTTTAACATTTATCACTGTATTTCCAGCTTAGCAATTATGTTATTATTTTTATTTCTATGTTTTTTCATCCTGCTTAGGTTTTCAGTTGTATATTTATACACATGTTCATTCATATTATGATTTGTTTTTGACACACAAACCTGTTGAAGTATTTATTTGATATGAAAGCAATTATTGTTAAAAGTTGTATATTTAGTAATATTTATTCTGGCAGATGTTTATCGGTAGATCTTCTTGTTAGTATTTTTTTAGTTAGTTTGGTTTCTTAATAAAGTTTTGATTATTTGGTTTGCCTATACAAATGAGATTGTAATTTGTCTCTAGCTTTCTAGATTCAGTTTTAGTTAGCACAGCCTCTGATTACACTATGGTGTTAAGGGGGAAGGGTGACTTGGCTAAAGGAATGATTTGAATGCTTTTATTACTCTTAACAGAACCCTGCTCTGTAACCACTCCCTTGCTGCAAATACCTGATTATATATAAATGATGAATGTTCCAAAAAAACAGAAGAAAGAATATAAGGTGAACGACCAGATGCGAAGGCAAGAAATGTGGAAAATGCATAAATATAGTTGTAACTATAGAAAACTTCTGAAGAACCTCATGTTGATGTTGATCAGGATCGAAGGCAGGAATGGTTAAGGAGAGGGGAATTCAAAACAATTCAAACTAAGAGATGAAAGGTTAATATTGGCGGCCCAAGATAGTGGGCTACTTACATGTTGGTTTACAAAGTCTATTGAACATGTGGGAGAAACAGACAAATGTAGGTTTTGTAAAACAGAATTGGAAACAGTTGCACACCTCGTTGCTGGTTGTGACATACTAATGGAAGGAGGACTGTATAATGAAAGGCATAGTAATATGGCAAGACTGTTGAACCAGGGGTCGTGCAAACATTATGGTATTGGAAGTAGCTGAAAAACACTGGAAACATCAGCCACAAAGCACATTGGAAAATAAAATGATGGTCTACATTACACGGGATCACCCATTACCAACAGTTCAAAAGACAGATTCTAGAAAAACAGATATAGTGGTCCATGAAATCAGACAAAAGTAGCATTGATATCGCCATGCCCAGTGACTACAGTGTCTTGCATACAGAGAGTTACAAAGTCATAAAATAACAGGATTTGCACACAGAAATGAGACCAGTGTAAAAGAAAGATACCCAGACAGTTCCAATAGTAGTACTAGCATCGCGTTTTCTAAAAAAGAATCTACAGTCGCATTTAGATATGGTGGTGGTGCTGCGGTGGCATTGTCGCCTCATAGCAAGATGTTGTCCCGTTCGATTCTCAGCTAGAGCATCTTCTATGTGGAGGCTTACGTGAATGGGGCGTGCCTTCATTGAAGGTTGTGTGTCAGGGCTGGTAACTGGGTACGTAAAAATCCACTACCAATCATTAGCGGACCGGAGTTCTGCTGTGGTGACCCCTAACCGGGAAAAGCCAAAAGACACAAACAAACCAATACATGTAATTCCATAGGAGTTGCAGGAGTCATTACTGGGCACATTGTGGGTGCTGCGAAGAGCACTTCTGGCTGACATCAAAGAGTGAAGCAATATTAATTGCATGAACATTAAAGATTGATACTAATTGCATGAACATTAATTGTACTTTGACTTGGGAATGGGGTCCATTCCGGTCTTGGTATTAGAAACCCAAAAGATTTGGAGAAATTAAAAAAAGAGAGGAAACCTAAAAAGACAAAGCTCCTCCTCTTCCTCCCAAAATCCCTCCACCACCTCAAAACATAATTTACTGTACCTTCGCTTCACACTACTGTCACCCCTGAAACCCACACAATCCTTCTTGGTGTGACCATAGATCAGCTCAAATTTGACTTGCATGTACATCACTGTATTAAGAAAACCTACCAAAAGCTTGGCCTGCTGTATAGGAACAAAAGGTTCCTCACCTTGGCTCTAGAATCTCACTTGCCTATGCCTACCTCTATCCCAACCTCTTCTTTGGCTCACAAATTCTTACTAACGTAGTCTTCACCTGTCTGTAAATTAGAAACTGCCTACAACAAGGTAGCCAGATTCGCTGCTAATCTACTTTCTCAATCTCATCACTGCCACGCTGTGAGGATACTCACGTGGCTAGAGTTTCCTAACCAACTTGTATTTACTCAACTTCTCTTCATCCACTATATCATGAACAAACCCTCCTCCTGCCCTAGTGTCTCTGCAGTAATCTCCCTGCATCCTCCCTATGACCAGGGATCCCTCAGAAGCTCTGACCAATGCCTGCTACAGATTCACAAACCTAAAAAGTCATTTGGACAGAGTCTTTATAGCTCTTCTCCTACCACCCAGTGGAGCAAACTTCCCTTGACCCCTTAAATATTTCCAGTGTCCTAAATTCAAGAAAATGCTCAAACAACATGGAAACAGCACCTGGTCATGTCTCTTTGACCATCGTACCAGAACCCTGCCACTACTACATCACTACTTTCTGCCTACTCACTCTCCTTTCCTCTCTCCAACTCCCTCCCTTTATTCAAATTTCACTTCAAATAGCCCCAACATGACTTCTGCTGTTTCTTCCTTCCCTACTGTTACCTCTTATCCTCACCCTTAGTCTCTTTCTTTTTACTAATAAGGAATGCTTTTACTAATAATGGATATATTGGAAAACTTTTGTAATAGATATATTGGCAAACCTTTGAAATGAACATTACTTTACCATGCTAATTTTCCTGTATTATTGTAAAGTGGAGCATTTGTCCCCGGGCCTCCGCTGAAAAAAGTGTTTTAGCCCAGTTGGGCTATCCTGGTCAAATAAATAAATATCTGTTTATTTTTGACAAAG
Organism: Protopterus annectens; assembly: GCF_019279795.1. Taxonomy (NCBI): domain Eukaryota; kingdom Metazoa; phylum Chordata; order Ceratodontiformes; family Protopteridae; genus Protopterus; species Protopterus annectens. The sequence goes on along the minus strand of NC_056746.1, from coordinate 1,416,845,048 downwards.
TGGGTATCTGTCAGAAGGGATACTGCTTTTCTGCCTAAGATGCCATCTGAAAACAATTTGAATCAGACCATTCATTTGCCCGTGTTTTACCCAATTTTTCAAAGAAAGGAGAATATTTGCTACATTATCTTGATGTTCATGGACAGGAGGGTGGCCACGGTGATGCAGCGGTTAGCATTGCTGCCTCACAGCAAGCGGTTCTCTGGTTCGATCCTCAGCTGGGGTTCCTGCTGTGTGGAGTCTGCATGTCCTCCCTGTGGTTGTGTGGGTTTCCACTGGGTGCTCTGGTTTCATCCCAAAGACATGCTGTAGGTGGATTGGGCACTCTAAATTGGCCCTAGGTGTGTGCGTGTGTGTGCCTTCTGTGGAAGGTTGGGTGCCGGGCTAGCAACTCGACACTGTAAAACTCCACTGCCAATCATGAGCAGACAGGTGATCTGCTGTGGCGACCCCTAACTGGGAAAAGCCAAAAGAAGATATAAATGATGAATGTTTTTGATGCTTTTCATTATACTCAGCTAGGATCGCTTGTTTGTGGGTTTCAATGAAGGATATTCCATTTTAACCCAACTGTGGACTGCCTACTATTTTCTATTTGATTATATCGGAGCATGTATTTTATAGTTCTGTTTTACAGTTTGATTTTTATTAAGTGAACTAAGTGCATAACATAATATAGGAAGTGAACATCACACCCTCCCCACTGCAAAGTTTCTTCTTGGTTTGAACTGTGCAACTAGCTAACTGCACTGGTCATCCATTGCTTCCACGAGGGACACTGCGAGCAAACAGACCTGCCCCTTCCCTGAAACATAGTAGCTGCTTTATTTGGTTTCTACTACGACTGTACAACAGAAGGAAGAAACTGTTGCAAAAGAGAGTAAAATCCCATGAGTGGAGGAGCTCCCTGGTCAGCCTCGGTAAGAAGCTGAGATCCCTTATAAGATCCTCCAAAGCTAGCTACAAAAACAAAATCACCACTAATTCTAAGGACAACCACAAAGAATTCTATAACTATGTGAAGAATTTCAATGGCAACACCCAGATCTGCTCTGAGTTACAGCACAACGGCACGAAAATTACAGAAACAACTGATATTGCCAACATCCTGGCAGATGGGTTCAGTGCTAATTTTACCCCCCACCCCCACCCCCTAAAGGGCCCATATATATATACAGAAAGAATGCAGAGTCCCTATAATCACAACTAGGCAGGTAAAAGCTGCACTCTCTAATGCCAAAAACACAGCACCCATGGCACTGGACAACATCTCAGGCTGTGTTTTACACAAACTTCAGAACAAACTGGCTCCCCACTTAAGCACCATGTTCAATAATAGCCTCACATCAGGCTTTGTGCCCACTGAATGGCATACAGCGACAATTATCCCACTCCACAAAGGGGGAGCCACCACTGATCCCGGGAACTATCGACCTATTAGCCTGATGAGCCTAGTCTGCAAGGCCATGGAACGTATCATCATGGAACTCATAACCAAAGACATTGGTAACCTCCAAGCTCTGGATCCCACTCAGTTTAGGTTTGTGAAAGGCAGATCATGCCTCCTGAACCTGATTGACTTCTTTGAGGCAGTCTCCAAAGCCATAGATGAGAGTAAGGTGGTTCAGACAGCCTATCTTGACCTCGCCAAGGCTTTCGACACCATCCCCCATTCTGGAATTATAGCTAAACTCACTAAACTAGGTATAAATCCCTACATAACAAGATGGGTTGCCAACTGGCTCACTGACAGAACTCACACTGTAAATGTTGCAGACTCCAAATCTGACCTCAAAGCAGTGACAAGTGGAGTACCACAGGGTTCCATCCTGGGACCTCTCCTGTTTGGTATCTACTTTTCTGAAGTACAGGCTAATACAGAAGGCCTCTGGCTAATGAAGTTTGCAAATGACTGCAAACTAGGAGCCATAATCAAGTCCCCAAATGATGTGGACATCCTACAGAAGGGCCTCGCTGAGACAGATGCCTGGTGTCAGAGCCATGGCCTCAAGCTCAATGCCAAAAAGTGCAGTGTCATCCTCTTTGGTAAAAACTCTGTACCCATGAACTACCACGTAGGCAGCAATCTACTTAACACCGGATGTGTGATTAGAGACCTTGGGACCCAGATGTACAGTAGTCTCTCCTTTGATAGTCACATTGCCACAGTAGTCAGGAAGTCCTTCTACGTGGCACACCTCATCATAAAAGGGTTCTCATCCAAGAGAAAAGAGGTCATTGTTCCCCTCTACTTGACACTCATTAGATCCATTGTAGAGTACAACGGCCCTTTTGGAATGTACCTCACAAGACATCTGCAGCAGCTGGAAAGGCCACAGAAGTACCTCACAAACAGGATTACTGGTCTCAAGCAAATGTCCTACACTGACCGTCTCAAAAAACTCCAGCTTTACTCCATAGCATATCACCTACTCTGAGGTGATCTCTGCCTAACATATAAAACTATGTCAAACCCAGAGCTGTTGGACATGCTACACCTAAAGAAATCCAAATCCCTCTGAACTGCACTCTCTAGGGAGCTAAACCCTGTCACCACAATAAACAGGACATGCTAGAGGGATAGATTCCTGTCCCACAGACTTCCCATACTCTGGAACAGGCTACCCATCTATGTCAAGCAAAGTTCTTTATTAGCACTCTTCAAGAAAAATCTTGATGAGTGGATGGGAAATAGGAAATACACCCTGGGGATCACTTCTGTGTCTCTGCTCGATAGTGGCACAGGAAAATAACTTTCTTGGGTGGCGTAAGCCAGGGAACCTTCTTGGCTAGACTTACGTAGGCCCTTGGGCCGATAGCCTAGTATCTACCTATGAACCTATGAACTTCCTCATGTGATTTCTAAGTACTTGCAATCCTTACCTCCCCCCAGGAGAGGCAGGCAGACTACACCCCTTCATGCCTCCCTCTCATTGGTTGGTTCCTTCAGTGCCAGGGTTACTAACTGACCCCCGGTCAGCTGGATCATATTAACGGCTCTATATTGTTGTGCATAAGTCATTGATTTAAGATACCCTGACAGGGTTTCCCATTCATTTATTGAGACAATGACAGTAATATATATTTTATTGTTTAATCTTACTGGTTGTTCATAGGTTCATAGGTAGGTACTAGGCTATCGGCCCTAGGGCCCATACAAGCCTAGCCAAAAAATGTACCCTGGCTTTCGCCACCCAAGAAAATTATTTTCCTGTGCCCCTGTCGAGCAGAGCCACAGAAGTGATCCCCGGGGTGAATTTCCCATTTCCCATCCAATCATCAAGATTTTTCTTGAAGAGTGCTAATGAGGAGCTCTGTTTGACATAGATAGGTAGTCTGTTCCAGAGTATGGGAAGTCTCTGGGACAGGAATCTATCCCTCCAGCATGTTCTGTTTATTGTGGTGACAAGGTTAAGGTCCCTAGAGCATGTAGCTCGGAGGGATTGGGGTTTCTTTAAGTGGAGCATGTCCAACAGCTCTGGGATTGACATAGCTTTGTATGTTAGGCAGAGATCACCCCTGAGTAGGCGATATGTGATGGAGTAAAGCTGTAGTTTTTTGAGACGGTCTGCATAGGGCATATGTTTGAGGCCAGTAATCCTCTTTGTGAGGTATTTCTGTGGTCTTTCCAGTTGTTGTAGATGTCTTGTGAGGTACATACCAAAAGGGGCATTGTACTCTATAATGGGTCTAATGAGTGATGAGTAGAGGGGAACAATGACCTCTTTTTTTCTGGATGAGAATCCTTTTGTGATGAGATGAGCCACGTAGAAGGATTTCCTGACCACTGTGGCGATGTGATTATCAAAGGAGAGACTGCTGTCCACCTGTGTCCCAAGGTCTCATCACATTTTTGGCATTAAGTAGACTACCAGCTATGTGGTAGTTCATGGGTACAGAGTTTTTACCAAAGGGGATGACAATACACTTTTTGGCATTGAGCTTCAGGCCATCGCTTTGACACCAGGTATCTGTCTCATTGAGGCATTTTTGTAATTTGTCCACATCATTAGGAGTTTTGATTATGGCTCCTAGTTTGCAGTCATCTGCAAACTTTGTTAGCCAAAGACCTTCTGTGTTGGCCTGCACTTCAGATAAGTAGATACCAAACAGGAGAGAACCCAGGACTGAACCCTGTGGTACTCCACTTGTCACTGGTCTGATGTCGGATTTGGAATCCGCTACTTTCACAGTATGGGTTCTGTCCATGAGCCAGTTGGCAACCCATCTTGTGACATAGGGATTTATACCTAGTTTAGTGAGCTTATCTATAATTCCAGAGTGGGGGGTGGTGTCGAAAGCCTTGGCGAGATCTAGATAAGCTGTGTGAACCATTTTACCCTGATCTATGGCTTTGGTGACTGCTTCAAAGAAGTCAGTCAGGTTTAGGAGACATGATCTGCCTTTTACAAATCCAAACTGTGTAGGGTCCAGAGTTTGGAGATTACCAATGTCTTTGTTTATGAGTTCCATGATGATACGTTCCATGGCCTTGCAGACCAGGCTCGTCAGGCTAATGGGGCAGTAGTTCCCGGGGTCCGTTGTGGCTCCCCCTTTGTGGAGTGGGATAACTGTCATGCTGAGCCATTCAGTGGGTACAAAGCCTGAGGTGAGGCTATGATTGAACATGGTACTTAGGTAGGGTGCCAGTTCATTCTGTAGTTCATGTAGAACGCAGCCTGGGATATTGTCAGGTCCCATGGATGCTGTGTTCTTGGCTTTGGAGAGTGTGTTTTTTACCTGTGCAGCCGTGATTATAGGAACTTTGCATTCTTCAGGTATAGAGATGGTCCCTCTAGGGGGTGAGAGGGGGGTGAAGTTAGCACTGAACCTATCTGCTAAGATGTTGGCAATATCAGTTGGTTCTGTATATTTAGTGCCATTATGCTGTAACTCAGAGCAAATTTGAGTGTTCCCATTTAGATTCTTGACATAGCTATAGAATGCTTTGTGGTTGTCTTTAGAGTCAGTGGCAATTTTATTTTTGTAACTAGCTTTGGAGGATTTTATGAGGGATCTCAGCTTCTTGTTGAGGTTGACCAGGGAGTTACTCCAGTCATGGGATTTTACTCTTTTTTGCAACAGTTTCTTTCTTCTGTTGTAGAGTTTGTTTATGGCAGAGGTCCACCAGATTGGCTTCCTTTTTTTAGAGGATAACATCTTGGTTCTATTAGGGATAGCATGAACCATACACTCGTGTAAGTGCTTCTAAAGTGCATTTGTGTAGGATTCGGCAGTCATACCTCTATTGTCCATCTGCATGGGTGTCATGAAGTTTGCCACTTCTGTCTTAAGAAGTATGAAGTTGGCTTTTGAGAAGTTTTTTATGATGGTTTCCCTAATTGGGGCTGGGGGTGGGATGTGGATGTCTAGGCTGATTAGCTTGTGGTCGGATCTGACCAACGAGGAATTGACCTCTGGTGTGGAACACTGGTTTCCCATGTTGGTAATGACCAGGTCTAGGATATTGCTGCCCCTGGTGGGGGTGTGAATAAGTTGATCCAAGGCGTTGGAATTTATGAATTCTAGAAAACGTTGAGCAAAAGAGTTGGTACATGAGTAGTTTTCCCAGTTAATGGTGGGGTAGTTGAAATCACCCATTATTAGGGTGTTGGGTTGTACCCTAATACTTTCCAGTGTATCAAGAAATGAGGAGTGTGAATCCTGGGGCATGGTGGGGGGTCTGTAGCAAGCTACAATTTGGATTGCGGTCTTGCCCAGAGTTAGTTGCACTTGGATAATCTCAGATGCATTATGCTGTGCAACTAGCCTGGAGGTGTGGATATCCTTATTGAATATGGACACGCCTCCACCTTTAGTGCTTCTTTCTGGGTTAGGTGGCCGAAAGGTGTGGTATGAATTGTAGCCTGGTAATGCAGGGGTGCTCTCTGGAGCTTTGAACCAGGTCTCTGTCACTGCACAGATGTCAATGTTCTCCATTTTAAGGAGTGCCTTGAGTGAGTGCATTTTGAGGTTTAGACTTCAAGCATTGAGTAGCATTACCCTCAGATTTTGCTTGCTTGTACCTGTTACAGTGGTGAATTTGTCATTTGAACCTTGCCTAAAAAAGGCACTATAGGGGTTGAAAGAGTTTTAGCCAGTATCCAGAATCCTAAGGGCGACAGGTGCAGGCCATCTCTGGCAAAGCATCGTGGACTGTCAATCATGTCGTCCCAGGCAGACAAATACTGGATCCCTTTAGAATGACACCAGAAGCTTAGCCAATTGTTGAAGTCAATCATTTTGTCCTTGTACTGTGATATCATTCTGGGTGATGGCAGGATGCTACTCAGGGTTAGGGTCATACCTGCCTGGGATACAAGATCAGAGAGCTCCTCCATGACTCTTTTCATGTAGTCCAGGGAGGTACATCTCAGGTCATTCACACCAACATGGACAATGACAGTGTCATATTTGTACTTATTGTGGAGTGACCTGAGTGCATGCATTATGTGGCGGATCCTGGCGCCTGACAGGCAGCTGACAGTAACTTTCTCCTTGTTTAGTCTAGTGAGTGGAACATCAGTGTGCCTGACTATAGAGTCATCTATGACTAGAGTGTTGGGAATGTTGTTATGCCTTATGGGCTGCGGTTGAGTGGCACACTGAGTTTGTGGGCTATGTGTCATTTGGGTTGTGTTGGGGGGTGGAGTTTGCTTGCATTTATGCTTTGGATGTCCCTGATGCTTGGGCAGGTTTTTATTGAGAGCCTCCGCGAATGTAGGTGTGTGTTTTGTGTTTCTATGTGTGTGTTTTGGTGGTGTAGGTTTTGAGGGACTATGTGATGAGTGTGGTGCGGTGCAAGTGTTTACCTTCTCCTCTTGACTGTCTAGTCCAGTCTTGGGTGAAGAGAGCTTTGCTTCCAGTTTGGCTATATAAGTGCATCTCTCACAGGTTGTAGTGTTGGGTGGTAGGAGGAGAGGGTTGTCTGTGTACATGAGGCAATTGCTGCATTGCCCCAAGATGCCCAGATTCATCAGGTAGACAGGAAAAATCACTGGGAGCTGACCCTTAGACATGCCTGGATAAGTGCTTATTTATTAAGTACTAAAAACTGCTTTCCACTAGACAAGTGAGGAAAGTTGAGAGCTGTAGTAATTTGCAGTTTATGTAGTGCTTACAATGAGTTCTGAACAAGTGCTGAGATCAAAGAAACAGATTTGAGTGCTGAAATTAGAAAACTGTCTAGTTATTAGAAAAAAAACTAAGCTAGAAGGCTTCCCTCCAACACAGAAGGGCTTGGATGCTCAGAAACCTACAAATAGTCTATACCACTTAACAGGAAAGGCAGGAAACAAGCTTACATTTTTTTTCTGTTTTCCAGATGCTCTCTTTGTACACAGTAGGAGTGCCTGAAATCAGAATATGATCTCACTGCACTCAGTTGAGTGAGCAAATGAGATGGGCCCAGAAGGAGTATCCATACACAAATTTACAAGAGGGGCGGGCAGTTTCAAGGCCACTAAGATTAACACCAAAACAAAAACACGGAGGGTGGGTGGGACTAGAATCAAAACTTCCAGTTCAGTTAATATTCCTGCAACACAGTTAAATCAATTTAAATACTGTATTTTTTTTAAAAAAAGTGCAGATAAAGGTACTTAAATTCTCTTATACGTCCAGTTGAATACAGCTAGTTCTTAGCCGGCCAAAGCTGAGGTTTTTAAGCAGAAAATATTTCACGCTGTACCACTTAAATAGGCAAGGACAGGAAATCAAAGAATGTGGCTACCCCCACACCTGCAATTACTAGCAAATAATAAAATTCAGCAAGCACTGACTAACTTCCAGTTCAGTTAATATTCCTGCAACACAGTTAAATCAATTTAAATACTTTATTTTTTGAAAAAAAGTGCAGATGAAGGTACTTAAATTCTCTTATACGTCCAGTTGAATACAGCTAGTTCTTAGCTGGCCAAAGCTGAGGTTTTTAAGCAGAAAATATTTCACACTGTACCACTTAAATAGGCAAGGATAGGAAATCAAAGAATGTGGCTACCCCCACACCTGCAATTACTAGCAAATAATAAAATTCAGCAAGCACTGACTAATTCCAGTTCAGTTAATATTCCTGCAACACAGTTAAATCAATTTAAATACTGTATTTTTTGAAAAAAAGTGCAGATAAAGGTACTTAAATTCTCTTATACTTCCAGTTGAATACAGCTAGTTCTTAGCTGGCCAAAGCTGAGGTTTTTAAGCAGAAAATATTTCACACTGTGCCACTTAAATAGGCAAGGACAGGAAATCAAAGAATGTGGCTACCCCCACACCTGCAATTACTAGCAAATAATAAAATTCAGCAAGCACCGACTAACTTCCAGTTCAGTTAATATTCCTGCAACACAGTTAAATCAATTTAAATACTGCATTTTTTTTTCTCTTTTCTCCATGAATGAGAAATTATAAGAGGGCATCAAGGTGTAAGGTTCGCCACATGAGGGTGCACAGAACTTGTTCCCATGCAAAAATAATAAAAAAGAATATTTAGTCTGATGATTTCTAAAGAAATGACTTTTCATTCAGTTGTGACTGATTTCTTAAATCTTTGGGGAGCTGGGAGTCAGGAATTTTTTAATTAACTGTTTCAGCAATGTGTCTTTTCTTGAAGCCTGACTTGAAGGGATTAAGGAGGATATGAGAAGTTTTATTTGCTTCAAACTGTACTGTAGTCACCTTCTTAGTAACCTTAGAAATGAGAAGAAAATTTGGGAGGGATCAGTAACTCTCCAGACAGTTTACATAACTGTTCTTAAGAGCTGGAGTAATTAACGCCTGATATCTGCCCATCAGCAAAAAGGGCATGCCTATGTTATGAAGCATGTTACAGTGTGCATACTTGACATGATCTCCATAATGTCTGATCGGTCATAGTCCCCCCCCCTCCGTGTTCCTCAAGAATCTAGTTTTACTTACTACTTTAGAAAACCATTAGGAATTCATTCAAGTCTGTATGGTACAAATTAATTTTAAATTTACCCCCTCAATGGCAAATAATGCTTGTACATGCTACTATTAGCAGCCCTGGTGTCTAGCTCATGGTTTTGGATGACAGACTTGCGTTGTGTCCTACACATGTAATCTGTACATTTTAATTGGCAACTTGCTAACACTGATGGGGGTGGATATTTACAGTTGGCAAACTATATTTTTATCCAAAGACTAGTTCCCTATTTAAGCATGTAACTCTATCTTCAGACTTGTCTCTACTAATAAATGAACACATGCCCCCTTCACTTTGATTGCTGGAATAAATTTTTTTTTTCAAATAATTTTTTATTGTTTTCCAAATAAAATCAATGCAGACAGAATAGAAATACAAAACATTCTAAGTTAAAAACATGTGGATGAACTTGGATAAAGAATTACATTCAGTACTAGAATACAATTACAAAATAAAAGGCAATAGGAGAAATATAAAGCTACAGGAGGCATTGAGATCTACTAATTAACAAAAATAAGTGAATAAACACTATTTACAAAAACACAAATAAAACCCATGCTACCTTAAATGTATAAGAGCAGTATCAAAAGAAAGAATTATAGAGGTAAGAAAAAGAAAAAGAAAAACACCCCATTGGGTAAGGATTTGTAGAGGAAAGGAGTAGCCAGAAGAGAAGGAGAAAAAAAAAAAAAGGGAAGAGAAGCGTATAGATAAATAGATAAATGAAAAAGTAAATAAGACAAGAATTCGCAAAGGAATGTCACATAGGAAGTGAACGTATGGTATTAGTCAGATAAAATTACATCTAATAGGCATTTCCATAGATTGGCGAAGTAGGCTTTCTTTCTAGGACCATTGATAATGAATTTTTGAGCTGATATATACTTTAATGCCATCTCTTTGAAACCCTGCCAGCACGATTTTGTGCGGTCTATCCAATTATTAGTGATGTAGAGTTTGATTAAAGAGCAGAGGGTGATGAGAATGTGAAGGTGAAGTTTAGGCATTTTGGAAAGGGGAATATTCAGTATGGCTGTTTGCCAAGAGAGTGTGGAGTTATAGTAACCCACTTTTTTTAGTCGCACTTTGAGAGAACACCATAATTTATAGGAATGATTACAGTGCCACATAATATGAAGAAGATCTGCGCTCAAGCAAGGGCAACATGTACAAGCGGCGGAGTTGTTAGGATTACATTTGTTGAGTATTGCAGGTGTGTAATACGCGTTGTTATTCAACATCAATTGGGTATATAATAGTTTTTTGAAGGGAGCAAGTTCAAGGGTGGTTTTTATGGCTAGAAGTTTTTGATCTTCCATAATGGGAGAACCCACATTGTCCCAGAAGGTGGAGAAAAGGCAATTATTATTATCTAGTAATGGTTTAAGTATATTGTAAGAGGAAGAGATAGTTTTTTTGGGATTTGAAAGTGTAGAGATAACTTCAGATAGTTTATTGATTCCCAATGAATCAGATGTAATGCAGACAACTTGAGAAGATATGGTTTCACGTAATTGACGGAGGATAACTGTGTATTTGTTATTGGCCTTGAGGGTTGCACGTAGTTCTGTGATCGATAGGGACTTATGTTTAAGAAGGTCCCAAATTGTAAAGTCCTTGATAAGGGGGAATTTAGAGAGATCAAGCATACTGTTATTAATTTTAAGATTTGGATTCAGGTGCAGTGGTTGTAGAAGGGGGAGAATGTTTTCAAGATTAATGTCCTTAATCGATTTTTGAAATAACCTAATTTTATGCTTCAATAAGGGAAGTAATTTGGAATCATAGAGAGAAATATGGGAGAGAAATGGGATAGCTTTCGGGTTGATTTTGTTGGAGGTAACATGGCGGTGCCATATCTTCAACCAGGCAGGAGTATGGCTGAGTGAATTAGAATCCATGTATGAAATGGACAACAATCTGTTTGAGCAGATAATTGTATAATACAAATGAAAATTTGGAAGGCCCACCCCTCCTTTCTCTTTGGGGAGAGTAAGTTTAGAATAAGAGATCCTGACTCTCTTGGGAAACCAGAGAAATTTTGCGATGTTATTGTTAAATTTGAAGAAGAGGTTATTTGATATCATTATATTCGTAGCATTAAATTGGTAGAGAAGTCTCGGTAAAATATTCATTTTCACAATGGCTACTTTAGAAAGAAAAGCTAGTTTAAGAAGTTTCCATCTTTGTAGGTCTTGGCAAATAGTAGCCCAGGATTTTAGTAAATTATTTTGAAGAACAGAGGCTTGGTTGTGTTCAAAATTAATGCCGAGATATTTGATACTATATGAGATATGAAAGGAAGATTCAGGGGAAAAAAAGGTTTATGAGCGTCGGGGTTAATTGGGAGGATAAATTATTTTTTCTTATTAATTTGAAGGCTAGAGACACTAGAGAAGTTATTAATTGCATTTATAATTTTTGGTAAGTCAGAATTGGGATACTGAAAGTATAGATTTAGATCATCGGCAAAAGCCGATAGGGCAACTTGTGTATTCAGAATTCTGGGGATAGTGTGGTGTGTATTCTGAACAATATATAGAAAGAAGGGTTCAATAAATATGTTAAAAAGGAAAGGAGAAAGCGGGCATCCTTGTCTTGTTCCATTAGTAATCAGAATCGTGTTAGAACTTTTTTATTAATAAATAAGGAAGTATAAGAATTTGTATAGAGAATTCTGATCATATCTATAAAAGTTTTAGGGATATTGAAGTGGGACATGGTGGAGAATAGGAAGACCCAGTTTACTCTGTCGAATGCTTTTGAGGCCAAGAGTCAAGGCGTACAAAGGATTTTTATCTCTTTTAGTAAAATGTATTAGTGAGTCCAGCGTTAAAGTATTGTCCCATGTATGTCTGTTACTCATGAAACCGGCTTGATCCTGAGATATTATATGTGGCATTATCTGTTTGAGTCTGTTGGCCAGAATAGCTGCGAATATTTTAATATCTACGTTGATAAGCGAGATGGGTCTGTAGCTGTGAGGATCTGTTTTGTCATGATTATTTTTTAAAATTAAAATCGTTTTAGAAATATTCCAGTGGAGGTCAGTGATTCCATTTCTTATAATAAAGTTGAATATCTTAAGAAGAATAGGGGCAATTTTTAAACTAAAGGTTTTAAAGAAGTTAGTAGTAAACCCAATATCTGGGCCAGGAGATTTGCCTAATTTGAGATTATTAATGACATTTTGAATCCCTTGAATATTAAACGGAGTGGATAAGAAGGACGCCTGATCTGGATTAAGGGAAGGGGCAGCAATTGAGTTGAGAAAGGTTTCTATTTGGGGGTTTAAGGAATTTTGGTCATTTTTGCTATAAATATCGGAGTAAAGATCATGGAATAATTGAATTATTTCAGAATCTGATTTGTAAAGTTTTTCCTTATATTGGAGGATGGAGATTTTGGCAGCACTATTGTTATTTTTAAGTATTCTAGCCAGAGTTCTCGAGGGAATTTGTGCCCATTCAGAATATGTAGCAATAAGTCTTTGTTCCTGAAGAGAGTAATTATGAGAGTGTAGATCAAGTAATTCTTTGCGTGTTGCTTTAATTAAATCTTCTAACTTTGAGTCAGGATGTGTTCTCTGTTTTTTTTCAAGAGATGCCAGGGTAATGAGCAGGGCCGATTCTTTTTTTTTACTGAGTTTTTTAAAGAATGAGGCTTTACTAATCAGAAATCCTCTTAGTTCTGCCTTGCACGCTGCCCATTGTATATCTGGTGCTATGTTGGAGTTTTCAAGATTAGAGTAAAGGTCAGTAAATGTACTGTTAATTTTGTTTAGAATCTCCTTGCTATGTAAAAGATTGTTATTAAGAGACCAGTTAGAATAGGAAAAAGCAGTGTGTAAAGATAGTTTTAAAGGATATTCTTGCATGGTCAGATAGGAATCTCGGTTCACTGCTGAAAGTGTTGTTAAATTTAGAAAAAAAATTGGAGACTAGGAAAAAATCAAGACGTGACCAAGATTTGTGGCAATTGGAGTAGAAGGTGTATAGATTGTCCTTAGTTAAGATGTTACTAAATGCAATAGTGTCGATAAGGTAAAAGTCTGAAATAAGTTCTTCTAGAGCTACCGAGGCTTGAAAGTTATATGATAAAGAATTACTGGTGCGGTCTAAATTAGGATTGATTACCGCATTCCAATCTCCACCTATTATATAGAGATAATTTGGGAACGAACTGAGAATATTATAAATTTCTAGAATGAAGGTGTGTTGTTGAGAGCAAGGGCCATAAAGGTTAAGAAAAAGAACTGGTTTAGTTGTGCCAGGGAGAGTAAAATAGCACCACCTGCCATGTTTGTCGGATTTGATTAGATTTATGGTGTCCTGAAATTGTTTCTTAATTATAATGGCTACTCCCTTAGAGTTTGTGCTATCCCCATTGGCTATAATAGTTCTAATCCATTTCTTGGAGGAGACTTTGTCCCAACCCTCTTTTGACAGGTGTGTCTCTTGTAGGAAGCAAATATTGGCCTGAGATTTAAAGATAAGATGAAGTAGCAGATTTCTTTTGGCAGGATTTTGTAGTCCTTTGACATTCCAACTATCAATAGTCCAGCTCATGGAGACAAACTAACAGGTTGAATTAGCGAAGCAATATTAAGTTGAGAGACAGTTAAGGAATCTGAGTGTGACATAGAATGCTGAGAGTATATTTCCCAAAGATTAAATAGGGTGGAGTGTGAGTATAACAGCAAAAGTACAGACTTTGAGACCAAATTAAACTTATCTGTAGGGGTAGCAAAATACTTCTTCATACTATACCCAGTGCCTAACCACCAACCCCTTAAGAGAAGAAGTAGAAAAAAAAACATAACAAAACCAGAACACTATTATACATATGTACAAATTACTAAGATTCCTGCAGAGCGTCAACCTAGAGTGCCAGCCAGAACACACACGAGCATCCAGGTGACTTGTTATTAATAATATGTGTAAACTATAGGAAGTCCTAAATATTATCATACATTCAAAACAGACTTATTAAACAGCAATTATGATATCTTATATTTTAACATAAATTCTATAGTAATAAAGCAGAGGATATAAACCAATAACATTGAAGGAGCATTGAAGTGCTATATAACTAGACAAAGAGAGTAGAGCAATCCTGTGTGAAAGTACAAACTGAGAACGAGGCGACATCCATGTGCAGCCCAGAGTTAAATTTATGATATAATTATGAGGCAGTCCAAAAACCATGGTGCATATTATGAAATAAGTGCATCAAGTTAACAAATTTATAGTTAAAAAAAAAAAAAAAGCACTAAGGTTGGTAACAGAAGATTAGGATAAAGCTACGAAGCAGACTCTAGTAATTAAACAGATGAAATTCCAAAGCTTCGAGCTGAACATGAACAATTATATAAGTAAACCACTGGTTATGGTTGGTTTAGTATGTAAATTAAAGCTATGTATCAAGAAACATACTATGAGTATAGTTAAAGAAAAAATAGGTAAAATTTTAGTACAATTGAGGGCTACTACATAGAAGACTCACTGCAGCCCATAGATAACAAAATTAGTGAACTAAAAATTATACGGTGTTAGAGTCTGAGAAGTGCACAGGAACGACAAACAGGAAGTGAAGAAATAAAATGAGCTCAAGCCTGTGAATATCCAAGCGCTCACAAACACATATAAACACCTAAATCTGATACACATAGGGATATTTTAATGTTAGATCAAATAAATGTGTAGAGGTTTAAATTGTAGACTGTCTTAAGGAAAAAGGAAACATAAAAATGACAGTGATATGAAGGCTCTTCTGGCTAACAAAAGCCATAGGGTGTCAATTCTTCCCATGATAGATGAGTCTCACAGCCATTTCCCTGTGTCTCAACTGATGCATACCTGTATAAAGATAGATGCATACCTATATGACTTAGAGTAATTAGGGTAAGGCAACAAATCTAAGTGGAGTGGTAGGGAATTAAAAATGTCATTACATGACCAGCAACGGTCTCCGGAGATTTTAAATTAGAAAACATTTCGTTTTAGCAACGATATGTGTACAGCGCACAGCTATACGCAATTGCCCAAATAAGCATGCTGAAATTAAAATCAACGGGGCATGCTAATAGTGCAGTAGTGAAAGAGAGATTGCTTTACGTGGACATAAGAGGGTTACATGCAAATGAACCCCCGTAGGAAACAGCAAGTAGCGCAAATGTACCTAGCTGATGTAAAATGCATTCAACAACAGGAAAAACAAAACGAAGCTCTTTATAAAGAGCTTGACAACAGGGAGAAGCATGGAAATAATAGGAGACATTGGGATTGATGCTGCGTTGAAAGCGGACTTAAAAGTGGAGCATCAGGTAAGGCAATAGGGTATGGCGACAGATTTATACAGAACAACACAATGTCTATGTTTATACGCAACATCAATAAAAACTAGTTGAAACAACGACAGTTCAATGAGCTAATTTATAGCTTCAGAAATGTAATTCTAAAATATACAGTATAAGAACAAGCTGAAGCTAGGGGGTGAATACACAGTTAAGTGGAATGATAGGGATTTAAAAGTGACATTGCATGACTAGCAAAGGTCTCCGGACATTTTAATTTAGAAAACTATCGTTTTATCAACAAATCATGTTTAAAGCACAGCTAAAAGCAATTGACTGGGTAAGCGTGCTTAAACTAATAACAACGAGGCACGCTAGCAGAGCAACAGTGATAGCGAGACTGTTTTACTGAACATAGGAGGGTTACATGCAAATGGATCCCTGTAAGAAACAACAATTAGCGCAAATGTACCTAGCTAGTAGAAAATACATTCATCAACAGAGATAAAACAAAACGGAACCCTTTATAAATAGTTTGACATCAGGGAGAAGCATGAAAGTAATAGGAGACCTTAGGATTAATGCTGTGTTGACAAGCGGACTTAATACTAAACTTATTACTATATCATCAGGTAAGACAATAAGTACTATAATCAAGCTAGAAGCCGTAGCTCACACTGAAGCGTAACTTCAAGGAACTGGGGAATTGTTAAAAGCCTTGATAAAGGCTTCCTTAGCTTCGCTTTGCGAGGTGACTGAAAATTTAACATCATTCTTGTAGAAGATCAGGTTGTTGGGAAAGCGCATTTGAAATCGAATGTTTCTTTTGATGAGATCTGAACAAAACGGAGCAAGTTTATGTCTGTTCTCCTTGATGGCAAGGGGTAGATCTTGAGCAAAGGTAATTCTGTTATTGTTCCACATAAGAGTTTTGTGCTTTTTGGCAGAGGATAGTATTTTTTGTGTAATTTGGTAATTGAGTAATTTAACGTAACTTTGGCGGGGAACTGAGGTGTCCTGACGCTTATAGAGTGCACGATGAGCTCTTTCAATGATTATTTCAGGGTTCTCTCCATCCAGGTGTAGAAGTGATTCAAATAGCTGTTTTGTGATGTTAAGAAGGCCTTGATTGTCGTAGTTTTCTGGGAGACCTCTTATTAGAATATTGTTTCTCCTGCTTCTAGCCTCCAGGTCAGTAAGTTTCAATTGCAGTTCAGTGATGGCAGTTGTTTTGGCACGGAGATCATCTGTAAGGGATTGTATTTGCAGGTCATTTGATTGTGTTTTCTGTTCAAGTGTGTCCACTCTATCCACAATTTGGCTGATTGATTTACCTATAGAAGAGAGTTGTTCCGAGAAGTCTTTTAAAGCTGAATGTATAGGTTGTAGGGCCTGTTTTAACTCATCCATGTGGAAGCTGGAGTCCTCAATTATGCTGGTGTTATTTTTGATAGGTTCTGGATTTTGTTTATTTGTTTTTTGTCTTTTAGATAAGATTTTCTTTTTCTGGTGAGAAGATTGCTGAAGATTTGGCTTTTGTTGTTTGTGTCTCCATTGTAATAGGATCATTTGAAGATTTTAGCTGTCTGGCCATGTGGTCTTCGGAGAGCTGCAACTGAGAGTAGGCCTTATGGAACTCTGTGAGTATGACAGTTTGGAGAATAATAAGTAGATATAAGTCTGTCTTACAAGATTCTGAAAGCTTGAGATGCTGGATACTCCGAGTTAATAAGAATGTATAAACTTTCCTTGTTTATACGGACGACCAATAGCTTTTTGAGATAAAAAAAAGACTTGGAAAAGTAAATGAAGTAAGGAGTTCTGTGTGAAAGCTGTTCACTAGCCGACCACCATTTTGGAATCTGATTGCTGGAATAAATTTTATCTTTAGCTCATTGGTGGAGACCTCACTTGTTTGCAGTGGGCATAAAATTCCATGGCCTGGGTACTGGCAGTGCAAGGCATCATTTATTTTATTCCTGTGAGGCATGCCTCTTGCAAGATGTGTGTATAAAATTTAGGTTCTTACTAATGTGGCATACAGGTCTTTGATCTCATCTACTTGCAGGAGCTTCTATCCTTTGATAATAGGGAAAATTGTGACATGAATAGCTAGGCTTAAAAAGACTCTAGGGCCATTAGCCTAGTAACTGCCTATGATCCCATGATCCTATGTTTATGCAACTTTTCTACAATTCTGTGATCATTTTCAGTATGGCAGTAGCCCTACACACAAGACAGTACCAACAGCAAATTTGTCCATGCAGAATCAGCTTCAAAATGAGGCACAACTCATCAGTTTGTCATGTATAGTGAGTTATTGATATGAGTATTGTGACTTGCATAATTTGTCATGCGAACACACTGCCTTCACAACTCTACTAAACAATGTTTATGCATCATATGTCTCCTCGGTGATGCCAACTTTCAGTTAATACTATTTAACATTGTCCAAATAGCATAGAGTTCTCAATGTTTGTAGTAATGATGCTTTACCATTTCATGACTATATTTACAGTATTCATATTCGCTTGGGCAAATGTGATAGGGGTATTCCTGATGTTTTCCAAATAAGCAGAGCAAATGTAAGAGTCATGCAGGCCATTTACACTAATGCGAAAAGTGTTAAAAATAATGAGATGCAAATGAGAAATGTTGCAAAGCACAGTATGCTAATGAGAAGGTTGTACATAAAAATTCATAGTCCAACATCTACTTGTTATGCATGTTCCTTGTTAAAAGCAGTGCTTCGCCTTTGATATTGGAGAAGCAATCCATGAACTGGCCCCAGCAATCCCTTCAGTAGTTTGTCCATGTATGTATAAGCACTTCCCTAACACAGAAATGAATTATTTCTCCAAACAACCCCTTCACTACCATTTCCTTGTATGCACAAGCACCAAAATGAAACATTCTTTCCCAAGCAAGCCCTTCATTAATATGTCCAGGAATGCAGAAGCACCAAAATGAGACATTCCCCCATGCCTTAGTGTGCACAAGCACCAAAATGAAACATTTTCCATGAACTGGCTCCAGCAATCCCTTCAGTAGTTTGTCCATGTATGTATAAGCACTTCCCTGACACAGGAATGAACTATTTCTCCAAACAACCCCTTCACTACCATTTCCTTGTATGCACAAGCACCAAAATGAAACATTTTTTCCCAAGCAAGCCCTTCATTAATATGTCCAGGAATGCAGAAGCACCAAAATGAGACATTCCCCCATGCAACACTTTCAGTAACATGCCTTAGTGTGCACAAGTACCAAAATGAAACATTTTCCCCAAGAAACCCCTTCAGTAACTTGCCCTAGTAGGTGCAAACACCAAAATGAGCACTAGAATGAAACGTTTCCCCATGTGACTCCTTTACTGCAATGTCCAGGTACGCACAAGCACCAGAATGAAACATTCACCCAAGCAACCCCTTCAGTAGCATTACTTTGTATTTACAAGGACTAAAATGCAACATTTCCCCAAGTGACCCATTCAGTGCAATATCTAAATATGCACAATCACCAAAATAAAACATTCAAACATTCACCCAAGTGTCCTGTTCAGTCATATGTCCAGGTATGTACAGGCATTAAATAAAGCATTCACCCAAGAATCCCTTTTGTTACTATGCTGAAGTATGCAAAAGCACTAAAATTAAACATTTCCCCAAACAACCCCTTCATTAATGTGTACGGGTATACACAAGCACTAAAATGAAACATTTGCCCAAGTGACCCCTTCATTAATATGTCCAGGTATGCACAAGCACTAAAATGAAACCTTTCCCCAAGTGATTCCTTCATTAATATGTCCAGGTATGCACAAGCACTAAAATATAACATTTCCTCAAATCATTCCCTCAGCAAAAATGTCCAGGTATGCAGAAATGCCACCTAATCTCCCTTCTCATCCTCATTCTCCTTGAAAATTGCTGTTTATTGGCATAAGTTCACATTGCTCATTATAGATGTATGTATATAAATCAAATTCATACAAGTAAGTGTGAAGACCCTTAACAGCATAGTAGCTGTGGATTTATATTAGATCAGCGAATTCTTAAAAAAGCGAATGCTGATTGATCGAACTTATGTAAGTGAAAGCTTAAAATATCGAAGCAACAAAAACCCAAATTTTTTCCTAGGGAAAGAATTCAGTTGTCCGTTTCTGTTGCCTCAGTATTTTCGGTGCTGTGGTGGAAAGTTACGGGTTGGGTTCAGGTAAGTGTGCGATTGTGTGGATGTGAGTGTTAGGGCGGGTTAGTTGAGTTAGGGTTAGGGCGCGGGTTAGGTATGTGTGCAATTGTGTGGACATGAGGGTTAGGGTGGGTTAGGTGAATTAGGGTTAGGGAGCGGGTGAGGTGAGTGTGCGATAGTGATGGAGCTTAGGGTTAGGGTTTGGGTTAAGGTAAGTGGATAGTTAGTGGCGTGTGTATAGTTTAGTGTAGGGTTAGATGTCAGATTTTAGGTGTATTTGTGTGGATTACTGTTTGTTTGGTGTGCTTGTGTTGTGTGTATGTGTTTTAGAACAGCGATTTTGTTTCCCTAGGAAAAAAATCGCTGTTCTGACAGTTCCAGATTGTAAGCTTTCACTTACATAAATTCAATCAATCAGCGTTCGCTTTTTTAAGCGTTTGCTGATCTAATATAGACCCGTAGCTGTCCCCCTATTACTTATGTGCTAATTATGTTATGCTTTTGCAATAGTGGGGCATGTTTACAGCAACTCATATGCATCTTCATATTCATGCTCACAGTCTGAAATTTGCATATCCACATAGTGCCACACTTTGTTGATCACCGTTAATAAAATGCAAAGCCCTGGACTGTGAATACTGCCCTAAGTCTTCCTTTCTCTTAATTTAAACACAATCTTCATGTCAGTTGATTGTTTACTCCTGCAGGGTCATACATGTGAGTCATATGTAACACAGTTAGACTATGACTTATGAAAGGGGTTATTAATAAATTTTAATAACCATTGCTTTAAAACAAATGCAAAATTTAATTTCCAGCACTCCAAAATGCACCACTATGAGTTTTATTTAGCCATTCCTATAACCAAATGGCACTTTCCTCATTGTATCGCTCCACTGAAATATTTTTTTAAACAAGAAACATCTTTATTATCAATTATGATATAGGCAATCATACATTTATGTAAATGAAAACAAACTGTATTGATGTATTTTCAGCTGCAAACATTATACATCACATATAATCTTCTATACAATCATTGTTAGTCAAACATTACATTAGCTCATTCAGTCTGTGCCTTCCCTTAAACCTCTTTCCTCCTCCAAACATTATTCTATGCATGTTGTTCCCACAATTCATTTTGTTCTAATTAAATTGCTCCTACCCTTTTGTAAAGCTCCTAGTTCTAGTTCATTCATCTCTGTTACTACATTATCTACTTGTGGTTTGGTTGGTTTAGACTTTGATTTCCATTTTTGGCAGCCACCATAATTAAACTCAACAACATAATTAAATTCAGCAAGGGCAATTTAAATTCTGTATCACAGCTAAAAAAAAAAAATAATTTCCTTAATTACATCAATTTCTATACCCGGTATTTCTGACAGAGTAGTCTGCAGGGATTTTTTAAAGTCTACAAAGTCATTGCACTCCCAAAAAAATATCTCCCCAATTATTCCTTTTCTCCCGATCACACTTCCAACATTTGCAATCTACCTGAGGATAAATTCTTTGGAGCCTGTTTGGGGTATACAAATACCTATGCAAACACTTCCAAGCAAAAAATCCTAAATCTTCTAGGCTTTGCTGCATATTTGGGAGTTATACATATATCCTCCCATTGTTTCTTTGTGAATTGCTTAGTGAATCCCTCATCCCAATCCCTTTTAATCTCCTCTGATCGATTCCTATAGTTATCATGCAATATTTTATATGGCATACTAATTATCCATTTTTTTACAGCAGCTTCTGCTATAGATTCTACTAAAAATTCTACCAGTGCCAGTCTTTCACTTAGGATCCCCCACTCCTTTTTGTTGCCTATACTCTGATATCAGTCCTTGACAGGGAAGGCTTTTGATTGAAATAATAATGTACTCGAAATGCCACTTTTGCTACAATGTTGACAAACTATTATTCTTTTTTTAATGTCATACAATCTGCTCCAACTGAGTTGTGTTTTTATTGTTGTATGTTGTCTTGCCAATGAGGAAGCTCAATACAGTACATAAGTAGTAAGAGTTGCATTCATGCATAAATATGTTACAAACTTACACCAAGATACCAGAAGTAGCAAATGCTTTGTTTGTGCCATCAGCTAGGAAGTTTAGAGTTTTGTTACTTCGTGTCACCAGTCTGAATGTAGACCATCACTGACACTATAATATGCTAGTAAACCTTGTTATCATGGCAAATTCTGTACTGACTTAGCTAACTGTGCCATTCTTTCATATTTCCAGTTTCAAACAATCCCAGACGTCTGAGTGGCTGCCATAAACCTAACGCTGGCTCAGTAGGAATTATGCTACAGAATATTTTTTTGTAATTTTGTTAATTAAAGCTTCAAACTTATAAAATGCATGTGCAGAAGAATATTGTTGGTGACATTATTCCTTCATAGTTGTGAATGCATCAGCTCTGCATGTATTGACTGAAATATTTGCAGGTTTAAACTTATTTTCTTTGGTAATGTCTTGTTATTAAAGGTGAACTGAATTGATCATCTGAGCTGAGGTACAAACTACAGCCATCATTCTCATATCAGACTTAATTTAAATGACCAGGGTTCACAAAATTATTGCAAGCCCATTACCCTCATGTGAGTACATGTTGTAAATTCCTTTAACTGTTAAAATAGATTATGTTTGTAATGCATACTGTCCACCATCAGAGTTTGAAGTTATCATTTCTCCCAAATATAATACTCCCCTTCCATGGTTACATTTCAGTTAACTGTTTTTTTCACCACTCACTTATCGCGTTTGTGTGGAAAATACAGTACAGCGGACAACCTGGCTGGAAACACGATATCAGAAATTTATGAAAGTAACTCTTTCTCCCTGCACATCATTCTAGGTAATTACTTTCTTCCAGTTTGCTCCTGTTAACACCTCTTCCCACTGTAGCTGATTTATAGCTAGTAGATAAACAGAAGAACATAACAGAATAGGGAGCAATCATTACCCTACTGGTGAATGAAGACTGAACACTTGATCTTCAGGTGCCTGAGGTTCGACCTGTGGATGAGCAGAATTCCTATACAGGAAATCACTGTTGGCAATTTGCTCTGGCAGTGAGGCTGTTTTGGTGGAATTTTACCATTCTTTGAGCTGGTGTGACCATGGCGTTGGTATATGTAAGTTTGTGGGGTGGGGGGGCTTACCCTCCCACATCATATGGTGCAAGGGTACTTGCCCTTACAAAATCACTTAAAACAGTGGAGAGTTTTGGCCATTTTTTTGACAAATGTAGTTCAGGGATTCTGATCCTTTCAGTGCAGTCACTTTTGTCTACTCAGATTGGAAGTGGGAACAACTAACCTTTTGCTGGACTTAAGTTTTTTTTTTCATTCTTTCCCAAAAATTATTCTCAGCAAGAATGGCTTTTAAAGACAAGCTAACCTGAGTATACTAAGCTTCACTTCACTCCCTAAACCTACCTACAATTCCTATCTGTTCCATTAAAATACTTTTGTACTCACATTTACCACTCCACTGCCCCATCACACCAATCAGCTGTATTCATCTTTGACCCCTATCATAATCATCATTCACATCCCTCCTTCTGACACTCTTCTACCCCATCTGTTCTAGTCACACGCTAGAGTAGGTCCCACTATTCAGCATCACATTTATCCTTTGTCACCTTTAAACATATCCACCTGTTACCTACATCAGACAAACCTCTGTGGTGATCTGCTCTGCTTCCTTCTCTCTTCTACAGCCAGCTGCTGCTAAATAACTCTTACTATTCAGTATCACATTTGTCCTTTCTCACATCTATTCCACTTAGATTCAGTTTCTACCTAAATCAGAGAAACCCCATCCTTCTCAATCTCCCAGACTTCTTTTTTCCTCAGAACTCCTCCTAATCATTTCGTGCCCCTACTCCCCTCAGTTATCCCTCCAGTACTCCAGTGGCAGCTCCTGGTCCCTTTTTTGCTCATGCACAATATGGGAATATTAGCTAATTATCGGAGAACATTAAAAAAACAAAACAAAAAAGAAACTAAAATAAAGAGTACATATATAAAATATTTAGTTATAGTCACTTAGAATTGCCAGGCCTTTCTTCACAGGATAATTCCAAACATAATGATTCACACATTCTGTCTTAAACTGTTCACTGAGT
This sequence comes from Protopterus annectens, assembly GCF_019279795.1. NCBI lineage: Eukaryota > Metazoa > Chordata > Ceratodontiformes > Protopteridae > Protopterus > Protopterus annectens. Next base: position 1,416,821,487 of record NC_056746.1, on the reverse strand, counting down.
CTTTCAGATCTTTACACCTGTTTTTTCTTGATCTAGATCTAGGAATGCAGGTAGCCATCATACTTAATTACTAAACTCCCATGTCCTTTCACAATCAAGTGGCAAATATCTACAATAAATCTTTTTCTTAACACCATCAGTAAAAGACAAGCTAGACGGGGACATGTTTTGTTAACATAAAAAGGATCACTTACTTGTCATAAACCAGCTTTACTTGTTTGGTATTCTTGGCAGTTGTCACAAGACAGCAAATCATCTAATACATTCAGAATTCACAAGACAACCTCTACAGAAGTTGGCTACCAGTATGAGTTACTGAAGACTAGTGTCTTGGTCTTTTAATCCTCAGAAAGTATAGTAACTTCTGTTCTCACAGTACACTAACCTCCACTTGCCAATGCAAAACAATTATTTTATATTCAGATTACCTGGGCTTAAATATTTATATCTGTTAACCTTGTACCAGCTACTCCTGCAAAATATACTAGGATGCATGAGAATGCAAACATAGAGGTGTTCCACAGTGATATAACATTATGAGATTATATAAATATGGCTGTTAATCCAGGATCAGATGCCACATCTAAACTGTACCCACAGTATAGAGCTGCATAGAGGGACTGGGTTAAGAAGGTACATTATGCAGTTAGTTGCCTGAAGTGTGAAAAAGTGTAGCCATCTGGGCTCATTAAAAGTTGTTAGACTGCTTTGAAATTCCTGTGTTAGTGTTAGCCTGGGGGGGGGGGGGTTCTGCTTGCATTAAAATCTGTGTTGGTTACATTTCTAGTAATTATTTTAATTGGAGTTGCTGGCTACTGAGACTTAACTGCATATATCAACTGGACACAAGCTGATTTAAGTATACTTTTCTCTGCACTTATTTAAGATTTGATTTGTAAATATTGTGTGTCTTTGATTCAGTAAATATTGTGTGTCTCTGTCTATCTGCAGTTAGTTTCCTACCTCCCCCTCCCTGTTTCCTGTTGTGGTGTTAATCTTGGTGGCTTTGGAATTGCCCGCCCCTGCTGTAAATCTGTTTTTGCACACTCCTCCTGGACCCATCTCATTTACTCCCTCAACTAAGTACAGTGAGATCATATTTTGATTTCAGATACTTCTACCAGTCCCATCTCCTCTGCTGTGTACAGAGAGAGCACTTGGGAAGGACATTCCCTATAGTATCTTAATCTGCTCTGTTTCCTCCCTCTACAAAAAAAGAAAAATCCCACTTCATCTGCTTTACTGTATTTGTGTTTCTTCCTACTTTATTACCTTATTTTGCTTTTGCCTCTTCTTAAAAGTACTCAGCTGAATTTATTCTGCTGCCTTTATTACTGCTTGTTAGTAGCCTGATTAAATTGTAACTGTTATTATAAGGCCTTTGGTTTTAGCACTTGGGTTTCAACAGTTGTTTTACATTAAGAAGGTTTGTGGTCTGCACTGTTGTGGCAGGATAGGTAGCGTACATCCTTCTAAGTTGGGTACTGCTTATTGAAGGCTCAGTGTCTGTTATTCTAAAAGTGTATTAGTTCTGGGTTAAGCTCTTGAGCTTCAGGCCAGTTATTTTACATTAAGAAGGTTTGTGGTCTGCACTCTTGTGGGAGGAGAGGCTAGATTCTACACTTCTGAGCTGGGAATTTCTGGTTAAAGGTTTATTGCGCATGCTTATTTGAACTGTTTCTTTATGAAATCGGTACATTTTGTTTGCTGTAGAATAGACTAGATTCAGGTCTGCTGGATCTAGCTTTGTTTGTATAACTTGTGCCCTGATCCAGGCCGTCTTTTTTGGAGAAGGTTTCTCTGTACCCTAGTGGCAGGAGTCTGCAGTTAGAACTTGTCTGATTGAAGACTGCTGGAACAGGGCTCAGTTTTGAGCTTTTTAACTGGTTAATTGGGTAAAGTGTTGTTTTGATTGTATCTGCTCTATTTTCTGAAAAAAATATATATATATATATATATATATATATATATATATATATATATATATATATATATATATATATACTTGTTTCCCACCTTTCTGAACTAGTATAGTCCAGTTTTCAGGTTATTGCTGAATCCAGGGCTGTGTTACAAGTTTCTGTGTTGCCCATACCTTACTTGGATAGAAGGAAGTTTCTCTGTTCACCTGTGAGAGAGGGGAGCTTTGAGCAGCCTATCTGTCCCTGGAGGAGTTGTTTCAGCCTAGATGTTAGTAGTTTATTGGCCATTTTGGGCTAATTTCTATCTCTTTCACTTCCTGCTATAAAAACCGCATTTGCACAGTTTTTGCGCAAGGTGTTCTGCAGAGTCTACAGCAGCAGAGAGACAAAAGAGAGACTTTGGAGTGATCAAGTATTATTTTTCTGCTTTTTCTGCTGTCTTAACTAATTCCGTCTAAAACACCAGTTTTTTTTAGCATTTCTGTGATTTAAAAAGTTTGTTATTGCAACATATTGTATTTATTTGCTGCCTGCACTTGAATTAAGTCATTTTTGTGTTTAAATAATCTGTTTAACTATTGTAGGCTACCCACTAAAGTGCGATAGCCTTTTTCTGTGCATTTAAAATGTTATTTTGATTATATCTGCTCTATTTTCTAAAAAAAAAATTATATATATATATATATATATATATATATATATATATACTTGTTTCCCATCTTTCTGAACTAGTAAAGTCCAGTTTTCAGGTTATTGCTGAATCCAGGGCTGTGTTACAAGTTTCTGTGTTGCCCATACCTTACTTGGATAGAAGGAAGTTTCTCCGTTCACCTGTGAGAGAAGGGGGCTTTGAGCAGCGTAGCTGTCCCTGGAGGAGTGGTTTCAGCCTAGAAGTTAGTAGTTTATTGGCCATTTTGGGCTAATTTTGATTGTATCTGCTCTATTTTCTGAAAAAGAAATACTTGTTTCCCACCTTTCTGAACTAGTTTTTCAGGTTATTGCTGAATCCAGGGCTGTGTTACAAGTTTCTGTGTTGCCCATACCTTACATGGATAGAAGGAAGTTTCTCTGTTCACCTGTGAGAGAGGGGAGCTTTGAGCAGCCTATCTGTCCCTGGAAGAGTTGTTTCAGCCTAGATGTTAGTAGTTTATTGGCCATTTTGGGCTAATTTCTATCTCTTTCACTTCCTGTTATAAAAACCGCATTTGCACAGTTTTTGCGCAAGGTGTTCTGCAGAGTCTACAGCAGCAGAGAGACAAAAGAGAGACTTTGGAGTGATTAAGTATGATTTTTCTGCCTTTCTTGCTGTCTTAACTAATTCCACCTAAAACGCCAGTTTTTTTAGCGAATCTGTGATTTAAAAAGTTTGTTATTGCTACATATTGTACTTATTTGCTGTCTGCGCTTGAATTAAGTAATTTTTGTGTTTAAATAATCTGTTTAACTGCTATAGGCTATACACTAAAGTGCAATAGCCTTTTCTGTGCATTTAAAGTGTTGTTTTGATTGTATCTACTCTATTTTCTGAAAAAAAAAAAAAATATATATATATATTTGTTTCCCATCTTTCTGAACTAGTATAGTCCAGTTTTCAGGTTATTGCTGAATCCAGGGCTGTGTTACAAGTTTTTGTGTTGCCCATACCTTACGTGGATAGAAGGAAGTTTCTCTGTTCACCTGTGAGAGAGGGGAGCTTTGAGCAGCCTACCTGTCCCTGGAGGAGTGGTTTCAGCCCAGAAGTTAGTAGTTTATTGGGCATTTTGGGCTAATTTTTATTTCTTTCACTTCCCTGCTATAAAAACCGCATTTGCATGGTTTTGAGCACTGGGCAGTGCTAGTTAGCTAGAGTTAAACTATTCTCAGCTCCACAAAGTCTACTTTTTCCCTTGGAACTAGACAAACCTTCAACTTTAGCACTCAAACCATTCATTTCACAGTCAAGCACTTGCTTAAAACTCATAGCAAGCACTAATTAACCCTAGCACTAGACCCCCCCTATACTGTCCAGAAGACAAGGCTCTCTATTCGTCCCCACCAGCCAATCAGAAAAACAGCTTACTCTACCTATTCAGGCATGTCCAAGGGGCAGTTTCTGGTGTACTCTCCAGTCCAACTGGTGAATCTGAGCATTTTGAGGCAATGTTACAACTGCCTCATTTACACAGACAACTCTCTTCTCCTACCACCAAACACTAATATATGCGAGAGATGCAATTATACAGCCAAACTGAAGGCAAATCTCTATCAACTTAAGACTGGTACTGACAGTCAAGAGGAGAAAGGAAATACTTACAACACACTACCAGTCTCACATAGACCTAATAAACCAACACCGGGAAATAACACACATGAATACATGAAAACATACTCAGAGGCTCTAAATAAAAATCTGCAAAAGCAACAGAGACCTCCAAAGCAGACATCCAAGCAACCTCCACACCCCATCACCAACCATGAAACACATACTTCACATAATCAGTGTGCCATGCAATCACAGCCCTTAAGGCAAAATAACATACCCAACACACTAGTAATAGGCGACTCTATAGTTAGGCACACTGGTGTCTCACTAACTAGGCTGGACAAGGAGAAGGTTACAGTTAGCTGCTTGTCGAGTGCCAGGATCCACCACATAACACAAGCACTCAGGTCACTCCAGAACAAGTACAAATACGACTCTATCATTGTCCATGTTGAGGTGAATGACCTCAGATATACCTCCCTGGACTACATGAAAAGAGACATGGAAGAGCTCGCTGATCATGTAGCCAAGGCCGGTATGACTCTGACCCTGAGTAGCATCCTGCCCTCATCAAGAATGATGCCACAGTATAAAGAAAAAATGATCAATTTCAACAATTGGCTAAGTTTCTGGTGTCATTCAAAGGGGATCCAGTATCTGTCTGCCTGGGATGACATGCTCGACAAGCCACATTGCTTCACAAGAGATGGCTTGCACCTGTCACCTTTAGGCTTTCGAATACTGGCCAAGGCTCTTGCCACCCCCACAGTGCCTTTTTTAGGCAAGGCTCAAAAGACAAACCCACCACCATAAATAGCACAAGTAACCAAAAACTGAGGGCAATGCTACTCAACGCCAGAAGTCTAATCCTCAAAATACACACACTCGAGGCACTCCTCAGTATGGAGAACATCGACATCTGTGCAGTAACAAAAACCTAGTTTAAGGCTTCTAAGAGCACCCCAGCATTACTAGGCTATAACTCATACCATACCATACCTTTTGGCCACAGAACCAGGACCGAAACACAAAAGGCAGGGGTGTATCCATATTCATCAAGGATACTCACACCTCCAGGTTACTGGCACAGCACAATGCATCAGAGATCATCCATGTGCAACTAACAATGGGCAAAACTGCAATCCAAATTGTAGCTTGCTACAGATCACCCACCATGACCCAGGACCCCCATTCTGCATTTCTGGAGACACTGGGAAATATGAAGGTCCTGCCAAACACCCTAATACTGGGTGATTTTAATTACCCAAACATAAACTGGGAGAACTACTCAAGTACTAACTCCCTTGCCCAACGCTTCCTAGAATTTATAAACTCGAATGCCCTGGATCAACTGGTCAACAACCACACCAGAGGGAACAACATATTGGACCTGGTCATCACCAACATGGGCGACCGGTGTTCCTCATCAGAGGGCAACCCTTTGCTGGTTAGATCAGACCATAGACTAATCACTCTGGATATCCACATTTCGCTCCCACCCCCAGTCAAGGAAACCACAGTGAAAAACTTTTCATAAGAAACTTCATGTTACTTAAGACCGAGGTGGAAAGGTTCACAGGCCCCATACTAAAGGACAATGCTGTTCAAGCTGCTGAAACCTTTACAAAGGCACTCTATGAGCATCTGCAGGAATGCATGGATCGTGCTATCCCAAGTAAAACCAAGACTCACTCCTCCAAGAAAAGCAAACCAGTCTGGTGGACCCCTTACATAAACAAGCTATACAACAGAAGAAATAAACTAGTACAGAAAAGAATAAAATCCCAAGAAGGAAAGACATCCCTGATCAGTATCAGCAAGAAACTATGATCCCTCATTAAATCGTCCAAGGCTAGTTTCGAAAGAAAAAATGCCAATGACTCCAAAGATAACTACAAAGTGTTCTTTAGCTATGTCAAGAACCTAAGTGGAAACTCTCATATCTGCTCTGAGTTAGTGCAGAATGGCACAAAATACACTGAACTGACTGATATTGCCAACATTCTGGCAGACAGGTTTAGTGCAAACTTCACCCCCTTCTCACCCCCTAAAGGACCCATAACCATACTAGAGGAATGTAGGGCCTCATCAATCACCAACACACAGGTTAAAACATCCCTATCCAAAGCCAAAAACACAGCTTCAATGGGACTGGATGGTGTCCCAGGCTGTGTCTTACAAGAGCTCCAAAATGAACTAACCCCTCACCTAAACACACTGTTCAAACTCAGCCTCTTGACAGGCTATGTACCCACAGAGTGGCACGCAGCAACAGTTATCCTGCTCCACAAAGGAGGAGCCACAATAGGCCCTGAAAACTATCGCCTTATAAGCCTGACTAGCCTTGTCTGCAAGGCTATGGAGCAAATCATCATGGAACTTATTAACAGAGACACTGGGAACCTCCAAACCTTGGACCCTACCCAATTTGGCTTTGTTAAGGGCAGATCATGCCTCCTAAACCTGGTGGACTTCTTTGAGACAGTTACCAAGGCATTAGATGAGGGAAAGGAGGTTCACATAGCCTACCTAGACCTTGCAAAGGCTTTTGACACCATTCCCCATTCTAGTATTATAGGCAAGCTCACCAGCTTGAACATAATCCCCTATGTCACGAGATGGGTTGCCAACTGGCTCATGGATAAAACCCACATGGTGAGAGTTGCAGGATCTACGTCCAACTCTAAACCGGTTACAAGTGGCGTCCCCCAGGGCTCAGTCCTAGGACCCATCCTGTTTGGTGTATACTTCTCAGAGGTACAGGCAAGCATAGGAGGACTATGGCTGACCAAGTTCAGAGACGGCTGAAAACTAGGGGCCATAATTAATTCTCCAGCTGATACAGACACCCTCCAGAAGAGTCTCACTGAGACGGATACCTGGTGTCAAAATCATGGCCTCAAGCTAAATGCCAAAAAGTGCATAGTCATCCCCTTTGAAAAAAATAAAGTACCTGCAAACTACCACATAGGTGGTAGTTCCCTAAATACAGAAAATGTAATAAGGGATCTGTGGACCCAAGTAGATAGTAATCTCTCCTTTGATAATCATATTGCCAAGGTGGTTAGAAAATCCTTCTATGTGGCCCACCTAATCAAAAAATGGTTCGCATCTAGAACAAAAAAGGTTATTGTGCCTCTCTACTCATCACTCATTAGACCCATCATAGAATACAATGCCCCATTTGGGATGTACCTTACAAGACACCTGCAACAGCTGGAAAGACCACAAAAGTACCTCACCAAGAGGATTACTGGCCTCAAACAGATGCTCTATTCAGCCCGACTCAAGAAACTCCAGCTGTACTCAGCTGCATACCGCTTACTCAGAGGTGATCTCTGCCTGACATACAAGGTCATGTCCAACCAAGAATTGATGGACATGCTCCACCTAAAAAAAAAATATCCCGGAGAGCCACACACTCTAGAGATATAAACCTCACCACAATGATTAATAGGACATGCTGGAGGGATAGATTCCTGTCCCAGAGACTCCCCATGCTTTGGAACAGGATTCCAATATACATCAGGCAGAGCCCCTCACTAACACTCCTCAAGAAAAACCTTGACGGGTGGATGGGAAACAGAAAATTTACCCCGGGGATCACTGCAGTGGCTGTGCTGGACATTGGAGCAGGGAATTAATGGCTCTGCTGGACAGAGGCAAAGGGAACTAATCTAAGGGGGTGGCGAAAGCCAACACATTCTAGCTAGGCTTATAAATGCCTTTGGGCAGACAGCCTAGTACTTACCTATGAACCTATGAACCTATACAATGACTGGCCATTAACATTCAAAAATATGCACGCTGATTGATCAGCCCAACCAGCATGCCTGCTGTAAAATTGTGCATATACCAACAGAAAAAAGTCCGGTCACCTGGACTTTCTTCTATTAATAAATGCTACAGAGCTTTCCAGTTTTCTTGATTTAAAAAAATAAATAAATAAAATAAACTTTGAAATCTGAACAGTTCACAGGTACAAGAGAGATGGGAGAGAGACAATACAAGGAAAATCAGGTACCTTATGCTAAACTAAAGAAATGTACCTGATGGTTCTTGTATTTTCTCTGCCCTGTCTCTCTCATATGTATGAACTGTCCAGATTTCAATTCTTTTATTAAAAAATATAAAAGAAAAAAGCAACAGAGATCTTTCTTTGTTACTTCATTTCCAAAGCACTAAGTACTGTGAAGGTGAGGGAATGTAAGTCCCATACACATGTGTAGTACATCAAGAAACACCCATGATACAGGGGAAAAAACAGAAGAATACCATGGTGCCATGATGCAAAGACATTATTTAAGAAAAGTAAGTAACTTTTTTCTTAAATAATGTCATTGTATAATAGGAATAACCATAGCTGGGTGTGGGTAATACTGGATTTACCCACGGCTGGTGTGGTTTGGTCACAAGGGTGACAAAGCAAATGGAGTAACAGATACTGGGCAGGATTCAAGCAGGCTTGCACAGAGTGTAAGAGAAGTGCAACACTCCATGCAACATCGGCGATCGCCAAAAAAAAAAATTATAATTTTATCATTTTGGCATCAGGTTGTATTGCCAATGGCCACATATTTGGCCATTGGCATACTGCCTGAGTCATATACAACCTTTTTTTGGAGCTGACATGGCTCCGTTGTGGAATTTGCAGAAATGTACTCAGTTGTCAACTGAGTACATTTCTGCAGCTAAAAGGTCTCCTACACGGACTGGTTTCTGCTTCGTGGATCGCTAATATACCTCATTTGCATACCTTTCGGATGCAGGTAAGGTATTTAGCATGTCCACGCCCAGTCCGTGTAAGAGACGTTTTAGCTGGTCTCTTACACGGAGCTTAGGGCTGTTCCTGGATCGCGGTGTTTAAACCCAGCGCAGCCCCGCGCAAACGGGCTGCGCTGTATAAAAACATAAAAAAGAAGGTTATAAACCCACAAATGTGGGTTTCATGCAATACATGGAATGACAATGCAGGGACCAGCAGACCAAAACCAACATGGCCACAGTGTAGTGGTTGCTAAGGGGGGAAGCTGAGTCTAAGACATGTAACTAAGCATTAGTAGGCAATCTCATGTAAATGAGGGTTCGGATACTGAATCTCACAGTCACATAGCAAATGAGCACAGTCTGAGTAGTGTAAGAGATACATAAGGGGGAGGAATAGAGTAGGAGATAGGTGACATCACAGGGGGGAATGGTAGAAAGAAATGCAGTTCATTGGAGGCCAGTGTAACATGACAGATGACAGGCACATATCATGGAAAGAGGTGTGCCACTAGATAAGTCATGGAAAGTCAAGAAATGGAAGGTGGTGTACACTGTTACCTACACCAAAGTTTCTTGCTGGGCGTGCATGCGCACGTGTGCACGCCATGAAGCGCGAGTAGGACAGTGTGCATGCGTGTAAGGCAGTCTGAGCATGTGGGAGCATGTTGGGAGATGTTTAACACTGTTTGCGCGGGTGTGCGTGCGTGTAGGGCAGGCTGAGTATGTTAGAGGCTGTTGGCAGATGTGTAACAGTGTTTGCGCAGGTGTACGCGCGTTTTAACCCGAATAAGTAGATTCTGAACTGTGTAAGCACGTGTGCGAGCGTGTAAGCCACTGTGAGCGTGTTTCAGATAGTATGCACGTTGCTCCCCCCTGAGGAAACAGAGAGGAAAAAGGAAGCAACAGAATTAATAGGAAGCTAGCAGGGATAACTGCTGAAGCTAGCAGGTGAAAACAATTAGAAGCAGGCAATTACACAGGCAGAATAGTAGCCCAGCCCAGCACTTAAAACTCTGCAAACAGTAGTGCAGGATGTTTCCCTTAAGAGACACTGCAAGACAGGAGTAAGCTAATAGAAGTGAAAACTGAAAAAGCTGAACTCAGAGCAGAAATGTTAGGGGCTGCCATAGCTGTCATAATGAGACATAGGCGACTTGCTGAGGGTGGTGACAATGCAGATGGTGCCAGACAACCCACAGTGAGGAGATGGAGAAGAGTGTACAGGCCCAGGGTCACCTACCACGGGTTACATGAGCTGGAGATAGTAGAGCGCTATAGAGTGGACAGAGAGCTCCTGCAGCAAATTGTTGAGCTGTGCAGGCCACACCTCACACACAGAACCAACAGAGGGGAACCAATCCCAGTGGAAACCAAGGTATGTGTTGGCCTAAGAATACTAGCAACAGGTACCTTCCAGAGACCAACTGGCGATATGATGGGGATATCACAGGCATCAGCCTCCAGGGTACTGCACCAGTTCCTGGATGCCATGTCAGCACATGTCGGTGATCATGTATATTTCCCCAATGCCCGTGAGGTATTGGCCAGCAATATGCGTCTCTTCCAGCAAATAGCGGAATACCCTGAGGTACTGGGTGCAATAGACTGCACGCATACGCATCAAAGCACCAGCCGGTGAGCGGGTAGGGCCTACATTAACCGCAAGGGCTTCCCTCCATCAACTGCCAGGTCATGTGTGATGCCCAGGGCATAATAATGAATGTGTGTGCTGGCTGCCCTGGGAGTTATCACGATTCCCACATCTGGCATTTGACGCAGCTGTACCAGACATTTGCCAGTGGGGACATCCCACACGGACACCTAGTGGGGGATGCAGGTTATGCACTGGAGCCGTGGCTGATGACACCCATCAGAAATGCACACACACCTGAACAGGAACGCCATAATGAGGCACACGCACAAACACGTAATGTAATAGAGCGTGTGTTTGGGCTGCTCAAGTCACGGTTCCGGTGTCTGGACACATCTGGTGGAGCCTTGCAGTACACACCAACTACACGTACCCAAATTGTCATGGTATGTGCTATGCTACATAATATGATCTTGCAAAAACAGCTGCAGCAGGACCAGCATAGGGCTGGGCCAAACAGCACCCCACCATTGCCAAGGCCATCACAGGCAGATTGTGACTCGGAGGAGGAACAACCTGAGCCTGCCCCAGTAGGAAGAAGGAGGCATGCCCAGTATGCCCTGGCCTTGGCAAAGAGGCAACGCATAGCACATACACTGGCTCAGTAGGAACCCTGGGAATGATACCCCTGTCTGACTCACTCATATAGTAACAGGGATGCCTAACATGACACAACCTGCTCTCAAACATGTACAGGGAGTGTAGTATGTGCATCCGACAGAGGCAGCCCCGAAGCACCACCTGAGGCATGATTGCCATGTGTTAAGCAATGTAACACCATCTAGTATATGCAAACATGAAGACCCTGCCTAACATCTCACCAAGCATGATGCCACACTATGAAGACAAGAAGATCAAGTACAATAATTGGCTGAAGTAATGCAGTCAGTCAAAGGGGAGCCAATGTGTTTCAGGCTGTGAAGATATGCGGAGCTTGACATGATGCACCACCTGCTAGGGGTGGTGTGCACCTATCATGCCATGCCCCATGGATACCGGCAAAGGCTGTCAGTACCCACAGCATGCCCTGAATAGGTAAGTCTCAAAACACAAACCCACCTTCATAGGTTCTACAAGGGATAGGAACCTAGATGTAATACTACCCAATGACAGATGTATAAACAGCAAGATGTGTGCAGTGTAAACGCACACAGTAAGGAGAATGTAGATACCAGTCCTGTAATAGAGAACTGGGCAAGGCTCACATCAGCACCCTAACACTACCAGGTCACACCTCAGACTGTGCTGTACAGCCGCAAAACATGGAGCAAGCTACAAAAGGAGGGTGACTAGCAAGAAATGGCAAGGATAACCACACCCCCATGTTGGTACCACAACAAGAAGCAGCATGGAATAGCCATGGTCAAATACCAATGGCTAAAACTGCCTCGCAGTATATAGCCTGCTGCAGACTACTGTCCTAATACCAGGAACAGCACCTAGCCTATGTCGGAATACATGAATATATCAAGCCCCCCAAACCACATTATATTGCTTGACTGAAAATACCCAGACATACACCGGTAGCATTGTACTAGCACCAACACAGTAGGAGAAAATTACCCAGATTCCATAAACCAAAATGCCCAGGAACAATATACTACTCCCACAAGAGGGGTAAGCATACTGGATGTGATAATCAGTAACATGTGTACTGGATGGCAAGATGAGAAGTGTACCCTCACTGGTAAGACCAGACCATAGAGTAATCACACTGGATATACACACCCTGACCCCAGTCCCTGGCCAGAATACCACAGTGAAAAACATGTGTAAAGTATAGGTTGCAGCCCTCAAAACCAATGTTGAATCCACAAAAGGCCCTGTGCAAGTGCAGAATATGGGACACACCACAGAACATGTTATACAGGCATTCCATGAACACAGCCAGGAATGCTTGGAGTATGCAATCACAAATAACAACAACACACAATGCCATACACGCAGGCATCTGGCATGCTGGCCTCCAGCCATTACCAAACCATGCAAGAGAATGAGGAAGTTACCACATGATAGAGCAAACATAGAAAGGGAAGTAATCACTGACCAGTAGTATGGCAACAACATATGTCCACACATACAATCCACTAAGTCCAGCCACAACAAGTATAATCTGTGAATCCAGAGGCAATGTGACGCCAGTACCAAGTACACAGACAACCACAACACCCCCCAATAAATACAAACATATGTGATAGATGCATCCATGTATCCAAACCAGAGGTTGAGCTCCAACAACTCAGTACTGTCAACACTAGTCAGGAGGAGAAGGTAACCACATACACCACAAACCCAGTCCCACATAGACCTACCACAACTGTAAACCAAACACATAAACACAGACAAATATTCCCGGAGGCCTTAATTACAAACACACCACACCAACAGAAGCCTCCAAAGTAGATCACAAGCAACCACAACCTTCAAACATAGCACATGCAATGAATAGTACGCAAAGCTGGTGTGCCAAACAGTCACAGGCCTGAAGGAGAAACAACATGCCTGATACAGTTGTAATAGGTGTCTGTATAGGCAGACACACAGCTGTCCCACTCACAAGACTGAACAAGGGAAAAGGTAGAGTAAGCTGCTTGTAGGCTGCCACAAAATGCCACATAACACAAGTACGCAGGTCACCCCAAAGCAAGCAGAAATATGATGCACTCAATGTCCATGCTGGTGTGAATTACCTGAGATGTACCTCCCTGGTCAACTTCAAATGAGACATGGATGGTCCCTCCAAGTATGTACCCCAGGGCGGGATGACACTGGCTGTGTGGAGCATCCAACCCTCACCAAGAATGATGACACAGTACAAACACAGAATGCTCATGTTTAACAGCTGGCACAGTTACAGCTGTCAGTCCAAGAGGGTCTAATGTGTGTCTGCTTGAGATGTCAAGCATGACAAGCCATGCTGCTGTTACAGGGATGGCTGTCAGCTCTTACCCGTGTGCGTCTGGATACTGGATAAGGCTTTTGCCGCCTCCATAGAGCCGTATGTAGGCAAGGCCAAAAAGACTACCCACCACCCTAGAAAACATAAGTGGTAGGAAACATAAGGGTAATGCTGACCAATGCCAGATGTGTAAACTGCAATATGCATGCCCCTGAGGCACTTCCCATTATGGAGAACATTGATGTCTGTCCAGTGACAGAAGCCTGCTGCAAGCCTAGTGATAGCACACCAGCACTACTAGGTTATACCACATATCATGTGTTATGGCCCCAACACCTGCACCAAAACATCAAAGGAGGGGAGTATCCATATGCAGCACAGACACCCATATTGCCAGGTAACTGACAATGCACAAAGCAGTGGACACCACCCATGTGCACATAACTGTAGTCAAAACTGCTGTACAGTCTGTAGCATGCGACAGACCACACTCTCACACACAAGAACTCCACCCAGACATCCAAAGACACTGGACAGTATGAATGTCCCACCAAATACCAGACAAGGTACACACAAAGTACCACATAGGTGTCAAACCATTATGTATGCAAGGAGTAATCAGGGACCTAGGGACACAGGTCGACATTAATCTGTCATGTGACAGCCACAATGCCAATGTGGCTATGAAGACTGTTGGTACTGGACACTGTATCATGAAAGGATTCACATCAACATCAACAGAGGTCACTGTGCCGCTGTACTGTTCCCTTATCAGACCTATAATCTAGTACAATGACTCATATGGGATGTACCGTACGTGACACCTGCAGCGGTTCGGAAGACCTCATAGTTACCCCACCAACAGGATAAAGGGTGTGAAATATATGTCATATGCTGCCAGGCTGTAGACACCCCAGCTGACTGCAGTGACACACTGCCTACACAGAGGCATTGTATGTCTGTTGTACAAGGCAATGTCCAACACAGGAGTAATGGACATGCTACACCACAGGAAATCAAAGCCATTGGAGCTGTGAGAGTCACAGATGTCAACCTCAACACATAATGAAATAAGATGTGCTGGAGGGACAGATACAAAACCCATAGGCTCCCCACACCCAGAAACAGGATCCCAATCCATGGTAGGCAGAGCCCCTCACTGACACCCCTCAACAGGAATATTGCCAAGTGGATGGATGACCGTACATGTATACTGGGGGTCCCCACTGTGTCACGACCAGACAGAGGCACAGTGAAGAACCTCATAAATGGCCATAATTGAACATAGCAAGGGTGGCGAAAGACACACACACTCTAGCTAGGCTTACTAATGGCCTAGGGTGTCTAGCCTACTATGAACCCATGAACCTATGAAGATACAAAACGTACAGGACACTAAGGATAATCACAAGGCTTACCCAACTGATGGTAGGAACCATGTTGGGCATCCAAAGATATGCTCCGAATCACACAGATATTACAAACAACATACCAAACACACACACATATTGCTAACATACAACCTGTCAGGTGCAGTGCAAACACCCCCCCCCCCGAGTGCAAAATACCTATCCCAGCAGATGGTCCCCTGACATTGCAGATGCTGAGGTAACAGCCATCATCTGCAAAGCAGAACACACAGCAGCAAAGGTATGTGATGGTGTCCTGTGCTGAGGCCAACATGGACCCCAAGAATAATGGAATGCCAAATCACACTACTGGCCAATGTCAGCCTTACCACAGGATATGTACCCAAAGAGCAGTGTACAACAACAGTGGTCCATCACAACAAAGGTGTTGCCTGAATGGATACTCCAAACTACCACCCCAGGGTCCTGACAAGCTTGTTCTGCACAGCTATGGAAAGGATCAGTATGTACCGCAGACAGAAGGCTAATGTGGACCTACTGATACTGGACCCTACACACTGTGGCTGTTGTAACTGCAGAACCGGCCCCTAAACATGTCTGACCCATCTGAAGCAGTCATTAAGGTCATTGATGAGGGCTATGTGGTCCACACAGCGTAGCTGGACCGTGCACATGCTTCTAGACAATACCATACGTTTTCAGTATGGATATGTTCACCAGCTTAAATATACACCCCTATGTCAGTAGAGGGGTTGCAAAGCAGACCAAGGACAGAACTGACATGGTCAGACATGCCGCATCCATGTCAGACTACAAAGCGGATATGAGTGGCATCCCACAAGGCCTGGTCTTGGCCCCCCCACCCCCGTTCTGTATACATGTCCCATAGGTATAGGCCAACATGGAAGGACTGTGAGTGAGCATGTATGCAGAGGAGTACAAACAGCCCACCATATCTGACCCCCAGCTGACACAAGCAACCCACAAAAGGGCCACCTACAAACAGACAACTGTAGCCATAGCCATGTCAGCAAGCTAATTGCAGAACTGTGTAGAGACAACCACCGTGGATATACAGTAAGTGCCCACAAATTACCACACAGGTGTTAATCCATGAGGTACCTAACATGTAATGTGAGACCTGGGTACAAAAGGTGATAAATATCCTGCACTGGACAAACATGTGGCTGTAGTGTTTGCAGAAACATGTACCATATACCCACCCAAACATGAAGGCTGGCAGATGTAGATAAGGGGAACTCACTGTGGCTCTGCAGCCATCCTCCATCAGCATCACAACTGACTACAATAGCCCCTGTGGGATATACCACAGCAGACACCTCCATCAACTGTAAAGTCCACAACAGTACCCCACCAGGGGTAGCAAAGAGCATGAACAGATGCCATGCCTTGCCTGAGTAAACAAACTGCAGCCCCACACACCGCCATCCTTCCCAGCTACAAGAAAGCTGTGCCTGATGTATGAAGCCATGTCCAACCTGGAATGAATGAACATGTTGCACCTTGTACAATCTGAATGGCAGTGAGCTATGCACCTGAACCCCAGCACTGACATACATAGGACAAGCTGTACAGAATGATCCATAACACAGAAGGCACCCCCACACTTCAGTAAACTCCTGGTACAAGTCAGCCAGAGAGCCACATATCGACACCCCTCAAGAGGCATCCTGATGAGTGTATGGGAGATGGTAGGCTACCCTGGGTATCACTGTTATGTCAGAGGTAGACGGAGGCACAGTATACTAACCATGACATATGTAATGGCAAACTCCAGTTACAATGTGTGTCGAAGGACAAACACACCCTGTGACTAGCATCAGAAATGGCCTACGGAACATCGCTAGTGTTTGCCAATGTCCACCCATGTTGTGGAATACACTAGCAATGTTGGGTGAGCCTGGTGTAGGTAGTCCATATCTGAACATATTGCAACATGGTCATATGTGCACAACTGGCCCCTACACAGTCTGTTGTGCTCACTATGAAGATGTCAAGCAGTCATAGGACTAAAGCCCAGGATACTGTCCACCACAGTGAAAGTATCGAACCAGTACACTATACGGTACTACAGTGTTAGGTCATTATGAAAGTATGTTGAGAACTGTCTGCAAAGTATCCCATGCAATTCCTGCAGGCACAGTATAATCCCTGTTGTGGCAGACACGAAGCAGTTGGCCAGTTAGTACACAACATGACACCCAACACACAACCATAAACGTGCGATATTGTCGAAGTTCACACACACCCAAATATGTGGTGGACTTCAGAGTGCAACATATGGAAAGCTCACAATGGGCATGCTCGCACACTTTGATAAATGAGGCATATGTCAGACAACATGCCATGGAAAGGCTGAACTGGGCATGCTCACACACTTAGGCCATATCTCCATTTAGCAGTTGGCCACACATATCTGGTATTTGTACGTGTCAGTCCAGGAACCAACCACAACACAGCAATCAGCCCAGTGCACACAGTAAATGACCACAGAGACATAAGTGATATAGTGGATCGGGATGATATGCAAACATCTGCCACAGATACACAAGTTGGTCATAGGAACAGGGAATGCTATGGCAATAAAGACCTGCAAACAGTAGAACAGCACAACAAATATTGTGCATCCGACAATTGAACATATGGGTGTAGAGGTCAATACTAGGCTTCTTGCCCCAGGGAATGACAGTTCAGCCAGAGTGTGCTTGGCATCTGCATCCCCAGGATAGTAGGCTACTGTGCCACTGTAAACTAGGTCACAGAAGGCAACATGTGAGGCTAGTGAGCTGTGCCTCTGTCAAGCAGGGGCACCGTGGAGGTCTCAGGGATTGAATGTGCTAAGCCACAGCCATGTTGTCGGTGTGTGCTGTGAGAAGGTTGCTGAGGATCTCTGACAGTAGGTGTCCGTCAATAACAGACTGAGGGGAGCCCTATCTGCATTCTCTGGACGATTCCACTGTCAACACTGTGTTGCAATGAGTATGTGTGAATGAAGTGCCATGCTGGAACTGTCCACAGATGTCCTCCCTCTGTGGGCTACAGCTCTGCAATGTATTAGGTCACTCTGTCTGTTAAATGGCGCATATATGGCTGATGTATAGCTGACAGGTGTCTTGTTGTGGAGCAGTCATGAGTATATGTGGGATAGCATGACCAATGCAAACTGTACACATGCTCATAGGATGCAATTGTCAAGGATTATGCTGAGTGGCCAGTATAGTCCTCCAGCATGGGTCCTCTGAAGTCAACCACCCCAGTCTACACAAGTGTAGAGTCGCTTGTGCTAAACACAGTTTGTGTGCAGTGACAACCTTGCCTGGGGGTGGAGATGAGATATGGATGTCCAGGGAAAGGTGGGTATGGTCAGATATCAACAATGGTGGTCTACCTCTGGTGTGGAACAGTGAGTACCCACGTTGCAGATGGACAGGTGCAATATGTATTCACCCATGTGGCTGTGGTGTGTGGTTCTGCCATAGCACATGGACCCACAAATTGTAGTGGCTGTAGGGTAAAGTGGTAGAGGCCTGAGTAGTTCTCACACACAATATGCCTGTACCTGATGTTAACAACTGGAATGGTGTATGTGAATACCTGCATATCCTGGCACTGTTCCCAGGGAAGCTAAGTGTGTGTCCTGGATGTGGGTGTGGTGTTCTGGACTGGTTGTGTTGTGTGTTACAGGTCCTGTGGTCCCAAAGCATGGTATAGAACATAACCTGCCAGTGCGATGTGCATATCTGACCCTGACGTAGGTGGCTGCAAATGCATATATATGCTATCCCCCACCTGACAGGTTGTACTACATCTACATACCTCTGTAGAAATAAAGATGTCAGCACCCTAGAAATACTACAGGTGCAGAACAGATGCCCAATAATTCGGATAGTGCGCTCTGCTAATGTGTCTCCTTTAAGTGTCATAATATAGTTAGGTAGGGGTTCGAATCCTGCAAATGTTCAGTGTGTGTGAGTGGGGTTTGTGTGAGTGAGAGGGAAATGTCCCTTTTGGCAACTGGGAGAACACACTACAGGATGCACACTCCCCTTTCTAAACACAGATGATGTCAGCACCCTATAAGTACAGCAGGAGAAGAAAAGCCTCCTAGTAATGCGAATAGCGTGCTCCGCTAATGCGTCCGTCTCGAGTGTCATAACATAGTTAGGTAGTGGTTTGAATCCTGCAAATGGCAAGTGTGTGTGTTTGGATGAGGGGGGTTAGTGTGTGTGAGGCAAATGTCCCTTTTGGCAACTGGGAGAACACACTACAGGATGCACACTCCCCTTTCTAAACACAGATGATGTCAGCACCCTATAAGTACAGCAGGAGAAGAGAAAGCTCCCAGTAATGCGAATAGCGTGCTCTGCTAATGCATCCGTCTCGAGTGTCATAACATAGTTAGGTATTGGTTTGAATCCTGCAAATGGCAAGTGTGTGTGTTTGGATGAGGGGGGTTCGTGTGTGTGCAAATATGTGTGAGGGAAATGTTACTTTTGGCAACTGGGAGAACACACTACAGGATGCACACTCCCCTTTCTAAACACAGATGATGTCAGCACCCTATAAGTACAGCAGGAGAAGGGAAGCCTCTCAGTAATGTGAATAGCGCACTCTGCTAATGCTTTTCTCCCGAGTATCGTAATGTAGTTAGGTAGGAGTTTGAAACTTGTAAATGGCATGTGTGTGTGTTTGGATGTGGGGAGTTTGTGTGTGTGCATTTCCGTATGAAAAACATGTTAGTTTTGGCAATCAGGAGATCACACTACCTGATGCACATTACCCTTTCAAAATACTGATGTTGTCAGCACCCTATAAGTACAGCCAGAGAAGAGGAACTATCTAGTAAACCGAATAGTGCGCTTTGCTAATGCGTCTCTCTCATGTGTCATGACTTAGTTAGATAGGAGACTGAATCCTGCAAATGGCAAGTGTGCATGTGGGTGGGGTTAGTAGGGTGTGTGTAAATGCAAGTGTGAGAGAACAGATCCTTTTGGCAAATACTACAATACACCAGATGATGCATACTCCCCCAGTAAACACAGGGGATGTCACCACACTATCAGTACAGCCAAACAGGGCTAGTTGGCTAGTAATGCCAATAGTGTGCTCTGCTACTGTGTCTATTACCATTGTCAGAGTACAGATAGGTATGTTTTGGTAACCCACAACTGCCACGTGTGGTTGTGTCACACAGTATGACCTTGTGTGGGTGTTTGTACATAACAATGCATGCCATTGCCTAAACCAGCAATGGCATTGCACACATGATGTATGTGCTCATAGGTTCATAGGTTCGTACTAGGCTATCTGCCCTAGGGCATTTATAAGCCTAGCCAGAGTGTATGTGGCTTACACCACCCCTTAGGATGAGAATACTACACCCTTTTAGGGTTTAGTTTACTATGCCTCTGTCTAGTAGTGACACAGAGATGACCCCTGGGGTAAACCTACGATCTCCCATCCACTCGTCGAGATTTCTCTTGAATAGAGTCAGTGAGGGACTCTGCCTAACTTGGACTGGGATTCTGTTCCAGAGTGTAGGGAGCCTCTGGCTTATGAATCTGTCCCTCCAGCACGTTCTATTTATTTCTGTGTTGAGGTTTAGGTCACTTGATCTCATGGCTCTGATGGATTTGGATTTTCTGAGGTGGAGCATGTCCATTAATTCAGGATTGGACATGGCCTTGTACGTCAGGCACAGATCACCTCTGAGTAGGCGGTATGCGACTGAATAGAGCTGGAGTTTTTTCAGTCGGGCAGCATATGACATATGTTTAAGACCCTTTATCCTCTTGGTGAGGAACTTTTGGGGTCTTTCCAACTGCTGCAGGTGTCGGGTGAGATACATCCCAAATGGGGCATTGTACTCAATCATTGGCCTGATAAGAGAAGAGCACAGGGGCACAATGACCTCTCTTGATCTAGCTGTGAAACCCTTCATGATAAGGTGGGCAATATAGAAGGTCTTCCTAACCACTTTGGCAATGTGAGTGTCACATGAGAGGTTACTGTCAACCTGGGTCCCTAGGTCCCTGATTACCTCTTCCGTACTTAATGGATTACCACATATGTGGTAATTTGTCGGTACCTTGTTTTTCCCAAAGGGTATGACTATACATTTTTTGGCGTTCAGCTTAAGGCCATGGCTCTGGCACCAATTATCCGTTTCTATGAGGCCTCTCTGAAGGATGTTTGTGTCCGCTGGAGTATCAATTATGGCACCCAGTTTGCAGTCATCTGCGAACTTTGTCAGCCACAATCCTCCTATGTTTGCCTGTACCTCGGAAAAATAAATGCCGAACAAGAGGGGTCCCAGGGCTGAGCCCTGTGGGACACCACTTGTGACTGGCTTAGAGTCTGACATAGCTCCAGCAACTCTGACCCTGTGAGTTCTGTCCTTGAGCCAGTTTGCAACCCATGTTGTGACATATGGGTTTATATTTAAGCTGGTGAGTTTGTCTATGATGCCCGAGTGGGGTATTGTGTCAAAGGCTTTTGCAAGGTCAAGGTAGGCTGTGTGAACTGCCTTGCCCTCATCAATGGCCTTAGTGACTGTTTCAAAAAAGTCGACCAAGTTCAAAAGGCAGGATCTGCCCTTGACAAAGCCAAATTGGGTAGGATCCAATGTCTGTAGGTCCCCAATGTCTTTGTTTATGAGTTCCATAATGATCCTCTCCATAGCTTTGCAGACCAGGCTCGTCAGGCTTATGGGGCGGTAATTTACAGGGTCCGTAGAAGCACCGCCTTTGTGAAGTGGGACCACTGTTGCCGTACGCCACTCTTTGGGTACGTATCCTGTAGTAAGGCTAAGATTAAACAGCAGCCTTATGTGTGGGTTTAGTTCCTCTTGGAGTTCATGTAGCACACAGCCCGGGACACCATCCGGTCCCATTGATGCTGTGTTTTTAGCTTTAGAGAGGGTGGCTCTCACCTGGGCATCTGAGATGTTAGGGAGGCTACACTCTGTTGGGATAGTTATTTCTCCTTTTGGGGGGGAGGGGGAGGAGAAATTTGCACTGAACCTGTCTGCCAGAATGTTGGCAATGTCAGTGGGTTCAGTGTATTTTGTGTCATTTTGAACTAACTCTGAGCATATCTGGGAGTTTCCACCCAGGTTTCTAACATAGCCAAAGAAGGCCTTGTGATTGTCTTTTGTGTCTTTTGCAATTTTTCTCTCAAAGTTGGCCTTAGATGATTTTATGAGTGATCGTAGTTTTTTGCTAGTACTGATTAGAGATGCCTTCCCTTTTAGGGATTTTGCTCTGTCATGTAGTAGCTTCCTCCTCCTGTTGTAAAGTTTGTTTATGGCTGGGGTCCACCAGACCGGGCGCCTGCCTTTGGGGGAATGGGTCTTGGTTTTATTTGGGATTGCATGATCCATGCATTCTTGAAGGTGCCCATAGAAGGCATTTGCAAAAGATTCAGCAGTGTGGGTTGTGGTTTCCACTGGCCCAGGGGCCTTGAAAGATACCACTTCAGTCTTAAGAAGTGTGAAGTTTGCTTTTGAGAAGTTCTTCACTGTGGTCTTTTGTGCAGGGGGTGAGGGCGGGATGTGGATTTCCAGTGAGATTAATTTGTGGTCTGATCTTACCAAAGAGGGATGTACTTCCAGTGTGGAGCATTTTGTCCCCATGTTTGTGATGATCAGGTCTAGTATATTGTCTCCTCTTGTGGGAACGGTGACTAGTTGTTCCATTGCATTTGAGTTTATGAATTCTAGGAACCTTTGGGCTAGGGTGTTGGGGCTTGAGTAATGTTCCCAGTCTATGTTTGGGTAGTTGAAGTCTCCCAAAATGATGGTATTTGGAGAGACATTCATACTCTCCAGTGTCTTCAGGAAGGCTGTGTGGGGTTCCTGAGTTTGAGAGGGTGGTCTGTAACATGCTACAAACTGTAAGGCAGTTTTGCCTATGGTTAGTTGCACCTGGATAGTCTCCGATGCTTCGTGCGTTGCCACTAACCTGGAGGTGTGGGTATCTTTGATGAAAATGGATACTCCCCCTCCTTTTGTGGTTCGGTCCAAGTTTTGGGGCCAGAAGGCATGATATGAGGTAAAACCTGATAGTGCTGGGGTGCTCTCAGGAGCCTTGAACCAGGTTTCAGTCACTGCACAGACATCGATGTTCTCCATACTGAGGAGGGCTTCGAGGGCATGCATTTTGAGGTTTAGACTTCTGGCATTGAGCAGCATTACCCTTAGTTTTTTTCCACTTGTGTTTTCTAGGGATGTAGGTTTGTCATTTGAGCCTTGCCTAAAAAAGGCACTATGGGGGTGGCAAGAGCCTTGGCCAATATCTGGAAACCCAGGGGTGACAGGTGCAAGCCATCCCTTGCAAAGCAGCGTGGCTTGTCAAGCATGTCATCCCAAGCAGACAGACACTGGATCCCCTTAGAATGACACCAGTAATTAAGCCAATTGTTAAAGCTGATCATTTTGTCTTTGTACTGTGGCATCATTCTTGGTGAGGGTAAGATGCTGCTCAGGGTCAGGGTCATACCGGCCTGGGCTACATAATCAGAGAGCTCCTCTATGTCTCTTTTCATGTAGTCCAGGGAGGTACGTCTTAGGTCGTTCACACCGGCATGTACAATGACTGAGTCATATTTGTACTTGCTGTGAAGTGACCTGAGTGCTTGTGTTATGTGGCGGATTCTAGCTCCCGACAGGCAGCTTACTGTGGCCCTCTCCTTGTTCAGTCTGGTGAGCAGGACGTCAGTGTGCCTGACTATGGAGTCACCTATTACAATCTGGCATGTTGTTTGGCCTTAAGGGCTGTGACTGTTTAGCACACTGACTTTGTGAACTATGTGTTGCATGTGCTATGTCTTGAGGTGGTGGTTGCTTGGGTGTCTGCTTTGGAGGCCTCCGTTGTTTTGGTAGATTTTTAATCAGCACCTCCGAGTATGTTTTTGTGTGTTTATGTGTTTGGTTTGCAGTTGTGATAGTTCTATGTGAGACTGGGTTTGTGGTGTGCGTGGTTACCTTCTCCTCCTGACTGGTCTTGCCAGTACTGAATTGAGAGAGCTCAGCCTCCAGTTTGGCTATATAGTTGCATCTCTCGCATATATTTGTATTTGTTGGGAGGAGGAGAGGGTTGTCTGTGTACATGAGGCAATTGTAACATTGCCTCAAGATCCCCAGATTCACCAGCTGAACAGGAGAGGACGCCAGCAACTGACCCTTCGACATGCTAGAAATAGTGAAAAAGATTGCTGTGTAACTGAGTCAGAAAGGACCTATAGGGAAATGGGTACTCAACAGAATTTAGGTGAATGAAGTACTTTCGTTTGTTTAAGAGTGCTTTACCTGTATACAAAATGCTTTAGGAGCAAGTGCTGAGCTTTTCAGATAGAGTATAGGCTGTTTAGATTGCAAGTAGAACAGTTCTAAGGGAAAAATTGAAGAGCAGACTTGGCGGAGATAGAAAAAGTTTAACCTTGTTTAACCGGCGCTGCGCTATGCGCATCACAAAAGCCGCAAACACGGATTTTAAGCAGTGAACTACAAAAGAGCTAGGAATGGTCCCAAACAACCAATTACTAACAGCTTCTTGTGCTGAGGTCACTTCTCCCAAGGACAGGTAGGCTGCTCAAGGCTCCCCACTCCCACTGGTGAGCAAAGAAACTTTCTTCTATCCAAGTAAGGTAATGGACAACACAGGAACTACACCACAGCCCAGAATACAGCAATGCCTGTATACTGGTCTAAACTAGTCGAGAAAGGCGGGAAAACAAGAATTATTTTTTTGTTTTTTTGTTTTTTTTGCAGAAATACACAGAAAATGCAGAG
Organism: Protopterus annectens; assembly: GCF_019279795.1. Classification (NCBI taxonomy): domain Eukaryota; kingdom Metazoa; phylum Chordata; order Ceratodontiformes; family Protopteridae; genus Protopterus; species Protopterus annectens. The sequence goes on along the minus strand of NC_056746.1, from coordinate 1,416,796,825 downwards.
ACAGTGATAAATTAGCTACACAGGCTAGTACACTTTAGTGGACAGCCTCCACAGTTCAATTAAACAAACAAGCAAACTTTCGTCTAAATTCGACTAAATGTAACTTGAAGTGCAGATTTTAAAATAAATGCAGTAATCAGTAAAAAAACAGTTCAGGCTAGTTCAAAGTAAGCAGCAGAAGCTATTTTCAGTGAAAAAAAAGCAAAGATACTTAAATCCAGAAGGTAGTCGCTTTTTCGAGTTCCTTGCTGCTAGGACCACTCTGTAAACCCACGTTGAGCTTGTCTGAGCAGTATAGCCAGAAAAAAATGCCCAGAGGCGGATTTTAAGCAGTGAACTACAAAAGAGCTAGGAATGGTCCCAAACAACCAATTACTAACAGCTTCTTGTGCTGAGGTCACTTCCCCCAAGGACAGGTAGGCTGCTCAAGGCTCCCCACTCCCACTGGTGAGCAAAGAAACTTCCTTCTATCCAAGTAAGGTAATGGACAACACAGGAACTACACCACAGCCCAGAATACAGCAATGCCTGTATACTGGTCTAAACTAGTCGAGAAAGGCGGGAAAACAAGGATTTTTTTTTGTTTTTTTGTTTTTTTTGCAGAAATACACAGTGTGTATCACATGTGTGTGACACATACACATAAATACCTGTGACCTGCAGTAGTTACCATGTCTGACACATGCCTCGAGTGGATAAATGGTATTTGCAAAGTATACCAATATGACTGTGTCTTACTGTGCAGGGTCCGCACGTGGTATGTCTCCATACAGTGTTGGTGTCTATGGTGAAAGACCTACAGCAGGGGATACACATCTGGTCTGGGCCATATAGTGTACATGTAGTCGATGTGCAGGTGCTGCATGTTCCCACCTGTTGTGGTAGTGGTAACATGTCATTCCACTGCAATTCAGTGACCACATGCTGTGAACCCTTCAACTAGTGTGTTGTAGCTACAGTAATGCTCACACACAATGTTTGGCTGGATGCAGTCCGGCCATATAAACACAGTTCTTGAGACTGTCATATTGCCAGTGTTGTTATGGAGGATAGGTGGTCTTCCTGTGTATGGGAGGGTTGTGTGTGCCAGGCTATGAACCAGATGGCAGTCCGACACACTGTTAGCTGCACATGAGTAGGCCCTGATGGTTTGTGCTGTGCCAACAACCTGGAGGTGTGTGTATCTGTGTTACCTTGGGATACCACCCCCTATCCATGTGTGTTACATGTGTAGGGGACGACAGGCATGGTATGGGGCATAACCTGTCAGTGATGGGTAACACCTGTGAGCCATGAATCATGAATCTGGTACTGCACAGACATTGCAGTTCACCGTGCTGAGGGCAGTGTCTGGTGCATGCATCTTCCGGTGTACACTGCTGTTGTTGTGTAGCAGCACTGTTAGTGTCCTAACCTGTGTGATACCCACGGAGGTGGCTATGTAAACCATGTCCTGCAGCATAAGGCAGTATGTGTGTACCAAGGAGCTTTGCCATTATACATCGGGCCATGGGTGTCATGTGCAAGATGACCCTTGCACATCATTGTGGCTTCCCTAGCATGTAAGCACACATTGACAGCCAGTGGATACCCTATGAATGACAGTGGAGACTGAGCATAATGTAGACATGAGAAACAGTCCACAACTATGAAGGAAACAAACAAATGCTATTTCTCTGTAGGTGGATTCTAGACTCAAAAAGTCACTGTTGAATACAAAAAAGTACTTCGTCTTTATTAAGTTTTGTTGAGCGCTTTCATCTAAACATATCTAGATTTCATCAGAACAAAGAACTGCCCTTTGGCCAACACTTTATATAAGAGTCATACTTGATTGATTAAATAATTAATTAATTACATGCCTAATTTTTAAAGTGCTAGTGCTACATAAATGTACTATACTTTAATACTTATTTTAAAAAACTTTCCTGTTAAAAACACATAATATGCGAACCATATACATTAAAAAACATTAAAAACATTTGCCAAGGTTGTCTTTGTATATTGTGCTGTATATCTAAAGAATGAAGATGCATCTCTCTGTGTGTGTACAAAAAATGAATAAAATATATGTTATATTGTATTATGAAAATGATTAATCCTGATACATATATAACCCATTGCTCTAACTGGGATTTTTATGAATAAGTTCATAAACCTTATTAAAAATATTGAAAATATCATCCCTAACCAGGTACTTCGAAACAAAGCCCTTGCAGGTCCTATGCTTTGGTAAAGCCATTCAACATTCTACATATTGCTAGCTAAAATTGGCTTCACAGAAATATGGTCATTAAGTCCTGGTGGGGTAGATGCATTCAGTTTTAGTTGCCATCTAGTCTCTAACTCACCCAGTTTTTTCCTTACATCCCCTCCCCTGGGGTTTACTGAGGCTATATCTAGTATGGCAAAATAAAACAATTTGCATTTAGTACTTTCATGCATATGCCTCCACAGGGCATTTTTGACATCTTTCTTCTTAATGCAATAATAATGATCATATATCCTTTGTCTTAAGGTCCTATCTGTCTTTCCTACATAATAGCAGTGACAGTTTGAGCACATGGCTAAGTAGACCACATGGGTGGTCCTACAATTCCCTTTCTTAAAATATATCTCCGTCTTGGTGACATTTTCTAGTTTAATGCTGTTGTTAGTGCATATGTACCTGCACTGGTTGCAGGTGCCGCATTTAGTTGTTCCAATATTGACTTTATCATTATTTGATGTTTGTATTTTTCTTTCTAGTTCTCTTTTTAAATTATCCCCATTTCTGGATACAAACCGAGGAATGTCTCCCACAATTTCTATTATTTTCATGTCCGTCTTTAATATATTCCAGTTCTCCTTGATAATTCTTTTAATATTTGCAGTCCAAGAGGTGTGCTGCAGAATACATGCTCTCGTATAACTGACGTCTGTCCCCCTATTGTCGGCTTCTGAACTATGTGTGTGTGCTAGGGGTCCTTTTCCTAACAGGGGTACATACTTTTTACCCCATTCTTTTAGCACATAACTAGTCACGTCCTTCACTAGCCCCTTAGGATATCCTCTTTGAATAAACATGTCACCTATAATGCTTAGTTCACTGACAAAATCATCATAGTCGGATGTCATCCTTGCTGCCCTTATACATTGTCCCTTAATTATACTTCTTTTCTGATTAGTGGGGTGGGAACTACTATATTCTAAGTAGCCATTACTAAATGTATCCTTCCTATATATTTTACTTTTCATCTTTCCTTGATCCACTGTAATACGAGTGTCTAAATAGGCTATCTTACATGATTCCACTGTGTGTGTAAATTTTAATTCATTGCTCTTAGAGTTTAAATCCATCATAAAAGTTTCTAATTCTTTTCTATTCCCCTTCCAAATCAAAAAAATGTCATCCAAGAACCGATAGTAACATGAGACTAACTGGTACCTATTATTGCCAAAAATGTGTTCGTCTTCCCAATCACTCAAATAAATGTTGGAAAAGATGGGGGCACATGCTGCCCCCATTGCTACTCCTTTGACTTGTACATAGTATTCCCCTTCAAACATTATATAGTTGTGTCTCAGTACAAGTTCCATAAATTCTACTATGAGTTGGATTTTGTCCCTTGAGAAAATGCCTGATTTTTCCATCGACCTTTCTAGTCTAAGCAATCCATCCTCTTGCGGAATGCTTGAGAATAGGTCAACCACATCTATGGTCACTAGGAGAGCATCAGGTGTTAACATATATTGCTTTAATCTCCCTAAGAAATCCCATGAGTCTTGAATGACATGTTTGTAAGACTTGTATAAAGGTTTAAGCCACCCATCCACTACCTTGCCTAAATTGTAAGTTTTGGATTTATTCCCTGAAATGATGGGTCTAAAAGGGGGGTACGTTACATTTTTGTGGATTTTGGGAATGCCCACCATGGTACTGATAATAGGGGAGTCCACTTTTAAGAACTCATATAACTTCCCACTAATTCTTTCATCTATTAAAAGATCTTCTAGGTATAAATTAATTTTATTATACCCTATATTCACTTCGTTTTTTGAGGATATTTCATAATTCCCAGACTTCAATAATATTTCATTGATTTTGTTCTTATATTCTTCTTGACCATATAATACAATTCCTCCCCCTTTATCTGGTTTCATTACTCTTACCATTTTATTCTCCTGTAATTCTTTTAAAGCTGTAACCTCGGGGATAGTCAGATTGTATCTGATATTAGTATGATTAATTTTATTGCTATATTTGTATATATCGTCAATAACCATTTTCTCGTATAACCCCAATACACTGTTGAGTGGGGGGGTGTATGTGCTCTTCTTTTTAAATACTGGGTTACTTGTTGTCTTGGTCTTCTCCTTGTCAAATAGTACCGCTAAATTTAATTTCCTTAGGTACTTCTTAACATCTATAATACAGTCCTCTACCCTGAATTTTTTAACAGGCACATACTTCATTCCTTTACTTAACAAAGTGAAGTGTTCTTCCTTTACTTCTATTCCCGTGAAGTTGTATATATAAAATTGATTGTATACACTGATTGTGTCATTAATTTTCACAATCTTGTCTTTAATTGAGTCAGGTCCTATCTGGTGTGGCCCTCCCCCATTACCCTCCTGGGTGGTAGCTGGTGGAATTCCCTTCTTCCTACATGATTTGTTCCTCTGTATCCCCTGTTCTTCCCTTTCTTTTCTTCTAAAAAATCATTGTCATCAAATAAATTGTCAAGATTGTTGTCACAATTATTGTTGGATCTCCCTGTGTACTTGTTATCCCTATGTTGGTAGTCATAATGGGTATATGTACTTCCCTTCCTGCCTGTTACATTTCTAAAATTGAACCTATCTTTTTTACTATCTTTTCTGTCCCACCTATACGCTTGCTCCCTACTGTACTGTTCTAAATCTCTTTCATATTTTTTGCACTTTCTTTCAAACTGCATATCCATTTGCCTTTGAACCCATTTATATTGTGAATTGATACAGTACTCATATTCCTCATATAACACGTCATTGATAATAATATCATTCAATTTGTCTAATTCATTCATTAATATACATATCTTTTTATCATTACATTGAATAATGAATCTCATGGATGCTACACCAAAACCATCAAATAATTTGATACATTCTTTTCTGGTTTCAACATCCAAATCAATGCCCATAGGGAATTTGAAAAAACATAGTCCCATGGGAACTACGCAAGTGTCTATACATTTCATTAAGTAACTTTTCTCAAGTTGCAGGCTTTTACATTTTTTAAGTTTGTTTCCAAACTCAAACATTAAGTCTTTTAAATTCCTTTCGGTGTTGGAAGAATTAACACATCTCCCTCTAACCTGGGCATCCGTTTTGTCTGTTTTATCCAGCCCTCTAAAGTCAAAATTATATTCAATAATCTCTTTGTAACTGTAGTCTTTAGGCATCGCGCCTTTTTTTCTTTAAAAATATTTGAATTGGTACCTGCATAATGTACATTGCCGGCTATGGTGTAAGTCTTTTTGGGTGGCATTATTTTCGGTTTGGCTCCGAAGAACGAGTAATCTGCCTCCGATCCACAATCCCGTCTGTCGCCTCCCGAAATGAGTCCGCCTCCAGGTCTGGATCCATTAGAGGTTCTCCTTTCCCGTTCGTCTCCATTGCCTTGCCCGTTTGGTATGCAGTTTGTATTTCCAGTCACGCTTGGTGCTCTGAATGATGTCATCCGCTCGTTCTGCTTACTGCTTTGCAACGGCTGGCTTACTAATTCTATGAGCCGAGTAAGCTCGCCCCTCATTATTGCCATCTCCGACTGGATGCTTCTTATTTCGTCCCTCCTGGGCGAAAAAATGGATGGCAGTTCGTCCATTGAATCCATCTCCACAAAGCAACTAGTAAAAAACAAAAATGAGAAACAGTCCACAACTATGAAGGAAACAAACAAATGCTATTTCTCTGTAGGTGGATTCTAGACTCAAAAAGTCACTGTTGAATACAAAAAAGTACTTCGTCTTTATTAAGTTTTGTTGAGCGCTTTCATCTAAACATATCTAGATTTCATCAGAACAAAGAACTGCCCTTTGGCCAACACTTTATATAAGAGTCATACTTGATTGATTAAATAATTAATTAATTACATGCCTAATTTTTAAAGTGCTAGTGCTACATAAATGTACTATACTTTAATACTTATTTTAAAAAACTTTCCTGTTAAAAACACATAATATGCGAACCATATACATTAAAAAACATTAAAAACATTTGCCAAGGTTGTCTTTGTATATTGTGCTGTATATCTAAAGAATGAAGATGCATCTCTCTGTGTGTGTACAAAAAATGAATAAAATATATGTTATATTGTATTATGAAAAAGATTAATCCTGATACATATATACCCATTGCTCTAAGTGGGATTTTTATGAATAAGTTCATAAACCTTATTAAAAATATTGAAAATATCATCCCTAACCAGGTACTTCGAAACAAAGCCCTTGCAGGTCCTATGCTTTGGTAAAGCCATTCAACATTCTACATATTGCTAGCTAAAATTGGCTTCACAGAAATATGGTCATTAAGTCCTGGTGGGGTAGATGCATTCAGTTTTAGTTGCCATCTAGTCTCTAACTCACCCAGTTTTTTCCTTACATCCCTCCTGGGGTTTACTGAGGCTATATCTAGTATGGCAAAATAAAACAATTTGCATTTAGTACTTTCATGCATATGCCTCCACAGGGCATTTTTGACATCTTTCTTCTTAATGCAATAATAATGATCATATATCCTTTGTCTTAAGGTCCTATCTGTCTTTCCTACATAATAGCAGTGACAGTTTGAGCACATGGCTAAGTAGACCACATGGGTGGTCCTACAATTCCTTTCTTAAAATATATCTCCGTCTTGGTGACATTTTCTAGTTTAATGCTGTTGTTAGTGCATATGTACCTGCACTGGTTGCAGGTGCCGCATTTAGTTGTTCCAATATTGACTTTATCATTATTTGATGTTTGTATTTTTCTTTCTAGTTCTCTTTTTAAATTATCCCCATTTCTGGATACAAACCGAGGAATGTCTCCCACAATTTCTATTATTTTCATGTCCGTCTTTAATATATTCCAGTTCTCCTTGATAATTCTTTTAATATTTGCAGTCCAAGGGGTGTGCTGCAGAATACATGCTCTCGTATAACTGACGTCTGTCTCCCTATTGTTGGCTTCCGAACTATGTGTGTGTGCTAGGGGTCCTTTTCCTAACAGGGGTACATACTGTGCCCCCATCTTTTCCAACATTTATTTGAGTGATTGGGAAGACAAACACATTTTTGGCAATAATAGGTACCAGTTAGTCTCATGTTACTATCGGTTCTTGCATGACATTTTTTTGATTTGGAAGGGGAATAGAAAAGAATTAGAAACTTTTATGATGGATTTAAACTCTAAGAGCAATGAATTAAAATTTACACACACAGTGGAATCATGTAAGATAGCCTATTTAGACACTCTTATTACAGTGGATCAAGGAAAGATGAAAAGTAAAATATATAGGAAGGATACATTTAGTAATGGCTACTTAGAATATAGTAGTTCCCACCCCACTAATCAGAAAAGAAGTATAATTAAGGGACAATGTATAAGGGCAGCAAGGATGACATCCGACTATGATGATTTTGTCAGTGAACTAAGCATTATAGGTGACATGTTTATTCAAAGAGGATATCCTAAGGGGCTAGTGAAGGACGTGACTAGTTATGTGCTAAAAGAATGGGGTAAAAAGTATGTACCCCTGTTAGGAAAAGGACCCCTAGCACACACACATAGTTCGGAAGCCGACAATAGGGGGACAGACGTCAGTTATACGAGAGCATGTATTCTGCAGCACACCCCTTGGACTGCAAATATTAAAAGAATTATCAAGGAGAACTGGAATATATTAAAGACGGACATGAAAATAATAGAAATTGTGGGAGACATTCCTCGGTTTGTATCCAGAAATGGGGATAATTTAAAAAGAGAACTAGAAAGAAAAATACAAACATCAAATAATGATAAAGTCAATATTGGAACAACTAAATGCGGCACCTGCAACCAGTGCAGGTACATATGCACTAACAACAGCATTAAACTAGAAAATGTCACCAAGACGGAGATATATTTTAAGAAAGGGAATTGTAGGACCACCCATGTGGTCTACTTAGCCATGTGCTCAAACTGTCACTGCTATTATGTAGGAAAGACAGATAGGACCTTAAGACAAAGGATATATGATCATTATTATTGCATTAAGAAGAAAGATGTCAAAAATGCCCTGTGGAGGCATATGCATGAAAGTACTAAATGCAAATTGTTTTATTTTGCCATACTAGATATAGCCTCAGTAAACCCCAGGGGAGGGGATGTAAGGAAAAAACTGGGTGAGTTAGAGACTAGATGGCAACTAAAACTGAATGCATCTACCCCACCAGGACTTAATGACGATATTTCTGTGAAGCCAATTTTAGCTAGCAATATATAGAATGTTGAATGGCTTTACCAAAGCATAGGACCTGCAAGGGCTTTGTTTTGAAGTACCTGGTTAGGGATGATATTTTCAATATTTTTAATAAGGTTTATGAACTTATTCATAAAAATCCCACTTAGAGCAATGGGTATATATGTATCAGGATTAATCTTTTTCATAATACAATATAACATATATTTTATTCATTTTTTGTACACACACAGAGAGATGCATCTTCATTCTTTAGATATACAGCACAATATACAAAGACAACCTTGGCAAATGTTTTTAATGTTTTTTAATGTATATGGTTCGCATATTATGTGTTTTTAACAGGAAAGTTTTTTAAAATAAGTATTAAAGTATAGTACATTTATGTAGCACTAGCACTTTAAAAGTTAGGCATGTAATTAATTAATTATTTAATCAATCAAGTATGACTCTTATATAAAGTGTTGGCCAAAGGGCAGTTCTTTGTTCTGATGAAATCTAGATATGTTTAGATGAAAGCGCTCAACAAAACTTAATAAAGACGAAGTACTTTTTTGTATTCAACAGTGACTTTTTGAGTCTAGAATCCACCTACAGAGAAATAGCATTTGTTTGTTTCCTTCATAATGTAGACATACAACACCCTTCCCACATATAGTGGTAGAATACCTGGTGAGGGTATGTTGGCAACCAACATCAGGCTCATACTGGCCTGTGCCACATGCTGAGAGATCCATTCTATGTTCCCTATCATGTAGTCCAGGGAGGTATGTCTCAGGCAGCCATACTGGCATGGTCAATGAGTGAGTCATATGTGTCCATGCCTCTGACTGACCTGTATGCATGTGTTCTGTGGTGGACCATAGTGCCCCTGAGGCATATCACTGTGACCTTCACCAGATACAGCCTGTTGAGCGGGACCCCAGTGCAGCACACAAGACAGGTATCTGACACGTCTGTAGCAGGTGTGTTGTGTAGCCCTACAGGCTGTGAGTGTGTGGCACAGGGGATGTGCGTGCCATGTGTGGCATGTGCTCTGTCTCAGGCAGCCATACTGGCATGGTCAATGAGTGAGTCATATGTGTCCATGCCTCTGACTGACCTGTATGCATGTGTTCTGTGGTGGACCATAGTGCCCCTGAGGCATATCACTGTGACCTTCACCAGATACAGCCTGTTGAGCGGGACCCCAGTGCAGCACACAAGACAGGTACCTGACACGTCTGTAGCAGGTGTGTTGTGTAGCCCTACAGGCTGTGAGTGTGTGGCACAGGGGATGTGCGTGCCATGTGTGGCATGTGCTCTGTCTCAGGCAGCCGTACTGGCATGGTCAATGAGTGAGTCATATGTGTCCATGCCTCTGACTGACCTGTATGCATGTGTTCTGTGGTGGACCATAGTGCCCCTGAGGCATATCACTGTGACCTTCACCAGATACAGCCTGTTGAGCGGGACCCCAGTGCAGCACACAAGACAGGTACCTGACACGTCTGTAGCAGGTGTGTTGTGTAGCCCTACAGGCTGTGAGTGTGTGGCACAGGGGATGTGCATGCCATGTGTGGCATGTGCTCTGTTCCGACGGAACATATGCCTGTGTGCCAGCTGCGGAGGTGTGTGATGCCCAGGCAGGCTGCTATTCTGAGTCCCCATGTATGCCCCAGTGTGTTCAGCATGCTGTCAGTGCGTGTCAATGTCTGACTTGTATTGTAGTCACTGTAATATATTTTATTTATTTATTTATTTATCCTACATTTGTTGACTGGGATAGTCCGACTGGATGCATGTCCATTTCCAGGGGAGGCCCGTGGAGACAAGCTATGAGGGTAGCAGATACAGCATTACATAATACTAGCATTACATATTACAAACAGATTATTTACAGACATTACATAAATAAGCAAGTCAAACATGTTCCACAGGTTAATGTTAGTCCTGAGCACAAGTCAGGATTAAATTAAATTACACGGTAAAGTGGTTCACAGATTTTACACATTCGAGTTAGCCAGGCTTGATACATTGACATAGCCAGTTAAGTGACAAATGTTGTTTGAGTCTACTGTTAAATTGACCTAAGGTGGACAGTAGGGTAATATCAGCTGGAAGTGAGTTCCAGGATCTACTTACAGGGTTTGCAAAGAGAGAATCACCGGCTGTGCTATTAAACTTGCTAGTCTGAATTAGTAATTTGTTAGAGGATCGAAGCGGTCTAGGATTGTTATAGGGGGTGATAATATTTGAAGTGCAGGAGTATTGTCTGGATTATAGAGGATTTTATAGGCTATAATCAGTTGATTATACTGTATTAGGCTGGGTATTGCAAGCCAACCAAGCTGATTTAGATTGATGCAATGATGTGTCCTAAAAGGCAGCCCAGTGGCAAACCTGGCAATGTGGTTGTAGCAAATTGAGTGTTTGTTAAGGACAGTCTTGTTCATATTCGAGTAGAGGGATGCATACAGAAGGGTTGAAACAAGGTGTGAGCGAGCTATGGCACCTTTAGCTGGAGGGGCTAGGAAGGCTTTAATTCTGTAAAGTGACCCTAGTTTTCTATTGATGGCTTTGATAATCTGGTTAACATGTAGGTCACATTTGAGATTATTGTCTATGATGACACCTAATAGTTTAGGAGATGGGTCAGGAGATTATTGTGCCATCAGTTGATGTTATGGTAACGGTGAAAGCGGTAGACCTACGTGTTGGTGAAATAACAGCAGTTTAGTTTATTTGGGATTTAGGATCAGACGATGTTCAGAAAGCCAGTTTTCTATTGTATTAAAGGTGGTCTGGGTAGCTGACCATAACTCTACTGGAGATGTGGCTGAGCAGATCAGAGTAGAGTCTTCAGCATATTGGATACAGCTGACTTTTGGGATGACAGTATAAAGGTCGTTAATGAAGATGGAGAACAGCAAGGGCCCTAGTATAGAGCCTTGTGGTACTCTAAGGGTGTTAGGTAGAAGGTTAGAGAGTTTGTTCTGCCAGAGGCCAGCCTGCTGTCAACCATGCAGGTAGGATTGAAACCATTGGAAGGCTCCAGTATCTAGACAGTGTTTGCAGGGTGTGGAGTACAAGTTGGTGATCAACCATATCGTATGCCTTGGAAAGATCCAAAAAGAGGGCTGAGGATATATAATTAGTGTTGCAAGTATGGTTTATGGTGTTAGTAAAGGCTAGGAGGCCTGAAGTAGTGCTGTGATGAGGACGTAAGCCATGCTGAGTGTCTTCCATAATGTGATTTTGGATTAGGTGGTGCATGAATTGTCTATGACGAAAGTTTCCATAATCTTTGCAAGTGGAGAGAGTATAGCTATTGGCCTTTAATTGGAGAAAGTGGGATTACATATGACATTTTCCAGATGGTGGGAAAGTTAGATTCTACCATGGTTCCTTCGATTACCTTTGAGACGGGGTAAGCAATAGCATCATCTGGTTTTGATAGGTACTCGGCAGGGAGTTGATCAGTAGAAAGTGTAGTGGGTTTCACTGTTTCAATCAAGGTACGGAGAAGTGAAGTGGCGACTGGTTGGCAGCTGAACGCAAGTAGGTTTCTAGGGGTGCTACTTTCAGGACCAGGGGAGCTAGGAGGTAGATGGCTAGCTAGGGCCTGAAATGGCTCAGTAAAGAACTGGTCAAAACTATCAGGAACATCTTCAGGGGTGTTATCAATAGTAGCAGCAGGGATTGGGGTTGACGTTTGTCCAGGATGTAGTATATATGACATGCCACCTGACAGGGTATGGCATTACTGGGTTCAGAGAGACCAGTCCCCAGATTGGCTGTGTGGTGGCATCCCACACATGTGTTGTACGTTCCTGGCCAAGGGTGATGGCTGACTGCATACATGTAGCAGCTGTGACATTGACACATGACTCACATAAACCACAACTGGACCATAGAGGCGATTCACAGGTTACCTTTGCACATGCTACCCTAGTAGTGTGATTGCCATGGTGAGTACCAACACATAGGGCCAATGGGGAACAACATACTGAAGGTGTGTATGTGTGGGTGTACCGCTACTGTTTCATAGCACTGACATATATGACTGCACACGTGGGTAAATGCCAGGTAAGACGTGTGCAATGTGTCACAGGCAATGTGCATGCGTACAGGACAGACAGTGACATTCTGTCATGTGTAAAGTTGACATACGTATCGTACGCAATGCAGATGTCACTAGAAGTCTACAGAAGCACTGTAACTCTGCATTGCAGGTGTAAGCAGTGTTCCAGTGAACCCCAAGCGAACATGCATGCAAACAAAGCTACAGTAAACAGGGCTGGAAGTAGTGCATTAGACAACAAAGAAGGGGTAACAATAACAGTAAGTAACAATGCAAATATGTAGGCACTATCAACATGTACCCAGGAATACACAGCGCAGATGCCCATGGTAGAACTGATATTATGTCATACTTATTTGTGATTTGGATTACATTGGTACTGCACACATATCTACATGCACGAACATCCACATGGCATAGTCGTTGTGGGCAACTTGACACCATTACTGTACATGTCCACCATTGCATATCACTACTTGCATTAACTTTCCCCCTGTGCTACCCATGTATGCGGCTATCTGTTGACAACCTTACCACTGGCATGCAATTATGTGCAGCTGTTATACTTTGGTATGTACTATGGGTGCAGATAACAATTCAGTACATTCATACAGTTACTGCAGCAGGTATGCTGGGATAAACACACAGTCATAGCAGCACACTGTACTGTTACCAACATGATACTACTAATACACTTCTATGTAGTCACCCTGTGCATCAGCAACGTGTTTACCTGCTCCCGCAATGATGTTGGAGATTGCAGGAGGTGGCACAGTGTCATCATATGCACAGGGTGTGGATTAGGTATGCCTGAGTCAGCCACTGATACCACCAATTGACATGTGTGTGTATGTGTGTTGGTGAGGGGCAGCAGTACAGGGTGGGGCAGTGTTGGTGCAGTGTGTGCATGTATGTGGTCGCCCTAGGTGTTAACATTTCGCATGTGTGTATGCATGCACACAGTTCCACCTCATGGCTGCCATATACAGGGGTTTGTGGACAGCCACAGACTGCACCTGGCAGGCCATACAGATCAGTGTCTGTGTGCACAGACACGGTGCCTGTATCTGGCAGGGGTGCTACGGACCGTATCCAGTACTAAGCCAGACTGGGTACTGTCATCAGAAGTGGGAGTGTGTTGACTGGACTCAAGTCCCTGTTGGGACTGCCATGAGCCACGTGCACGTGGTCTCCTGGGGCGTTCCGATGACAGCACAGACCCAGCATTGCTGAGGCTGCTGCTGGCACTATGGGGGTGTGCGCGAGCCTGTTGTCGTCCGCGCTGACTGCCAGCTGCTGCCGGCATACGGCCACGTCAACGCCGCAACTGCCCACCATTGCCCTGGCTCATGGACATCTGGTTGTGGAACTGCTGTAATATGTCCCCACAACGTCTGTCTATGACATCGGTGAAGTTACGGATAGCATCCGCAATGTCACGCATACTGTCTGTCATGGCTGTGCGACATGCTCTCAGCTCCCTCAGACCCTGTCTGGTGTACCTTTCCATACGTGACTGTGCCTGCATGACAGTCCGAAACATAGCTGAGGTTGACAGACCTCTTTGGGCACGTCAGCCAGAGGCAGTACGCCCACGGATGCTCCCACGAGAACCCATGGACAACTGTCTGTGTGGTACCATCGGAGGACCCTGCCCATGGCTGCTGTGTGGGGACGCATGTGCCACAGGTACCACATTACCCTGACCTATGCCCACTGTATCCTGTCCATCACCTAGGGACAATGGTGACAAAGGATGTACAGGCAGGATGACTGTGCGCAATGATGGGGTTGACAGCTGTGTACTGTCAATTGGCTGACCAATGGCAGACCCTGACACACCTTCCTGTACCATTACACAAATATCATCATTACCAGTAGCCGTGGCACAGGATTCAGGTTCCCTGCTGCAGGTCACCAGAGCAGCCCCAGAACCTGTGGGAGGAAGACAGGAAACACAGTTTACAGTCTCCAGACATTGTTACCAGTGATGCACTTATACACACATGCACACATGGACACATGCACACATGCACACATGGACACAGGCACACATGCACACATGGACACAGGCACACATGCAGACATGCACACGTGGACACATGCACACAGGCACATATGCACACATGCACACATGCAGACATGCACACATGGACACATGCACACGTGGACACATGCACACATGCACACATGCACACGTGGACACATGCACACATGGACACATGCACACATGCACACGTGGTCACATGCACACATGGGCACATGCACGCATGCACACATGCACACGTGGTCACGTGTACACATGCACACATGCACACATGCACACGTGGACACTGGCACACATGCACACATGCACACATGCACACGTGGGCACAGGCACAGATGCACAGATGCACACGTGGACACAGGCACACCTGCACACATGCACACATGCACACATGCACACATGGGCACAGGCACACCTGCACACATGCACACATGCACACCCCGCAGTATCCACACAGAGCACTACTGAGTTACACTACTGTCACTAGCATTATCAGGACTATTATAGGTTATGTTAAACACACTCACCAGCATGGATGGCCTGCCTTGCTGTAACCCTGGAGGGACCTGCAGAAATGATGAGATTAATGTCAGTGGGCACAACTGTGCCATTGATATTGCATATGATACAGTGTACAGAACAGTCAAGTGTACATATGGCATATTACCTGCACGATCCATGTCGTGCTGCTGTGTGGAACCAGCCTCCATCATAATGCAGGTGTACTGCTGTTGGTGTTCCGGGGCTGGAGCCACAACACTTAGGAGTAGCCCCTCCAGTCTGGTGAGGGGGAATGTGTGGCCACCCCACCTCCTGTGGCGACCTGTTGCCTGTGGATATCTGATGCACGCTGATGGACACTTTGGATTAAATCACTGCAGTGATGTCGTACCTGCTCATATGTCCTGTTATGCGTGCCAATATCATTTACCCTACGGACAAGGTCTTGCCACAGTGCGGCCCTCTCCTGCTGATTCTGACTGGTGCGGGAAAACAGGATGTCATACTCCCGCACCAGGCTCTGGTGGATCTCCTCATCTTCTGCCACAGAGTAGGCGGGGTTACGCTGACGAGCCATCTCCCTGGAAGAGAACACAAACAGGATATCAGCAGACCATGTCAGCAATATATGGCACACATACTATACATGATACTCATGTGTAGTGATATACTACTACTCCCATATGTTGCATGTGTGTGTGTCGTGGTGGATACACAGGTACATGGCCAGATATCAATGCTCAGCCAACACCTGTGCAACAATACCTGCCACATTCCACACAACATAGTAGCATGCCCCATCGGTCAGCACACACTGACAGGTACAATGCACAACCTCACTCTGGGGGTTCATCCCAAGGTACTGTATGTGGGACACCATCCACTACTGTGATGTGGACAGAAGTTACTCGGCCTGGATATACATATCCCACCACCACCACCAGCACAGTAGACTACTTTGATATGTATGTGATTAGACAGTTATTCACTTGCTGGGACTGAGATGGTTTCCATGCAGCACACTGGGCCAGTGGATGCCACAAGCCACACTGCTGACCCCTTTGAAAATGCTTACCACAGACATGCCACAGATTGCATGGAATTTGCACACACATTTCTAACCCAGACCCTATGCACAAAGGTTTGGCATCCTGTCCGGTGGACCCCAGACAGAGGCAGATTGTATAACAATAGCAGGAGGCTACTGCAGGACAGAGCACATTCACATTAAGGGAAGGCATCTGTGGTCAGCACTGGTACTACGCTACGGTCCATCATAACAACGGCCATGGCCTACTCTGGGAGGGAAATGGACACAAACACTATGGATGACCACAAGGCCTTCTTCAGTTATGTTACACATATGGACCACATGCCTCAGATATGCTCTGTGTTAATACACACCTACTTAACATTCACCAAACACACGGATATTGGCAACAATCTTGCAGACATGTTCGGTGCACGTATCCCCCCTCCTTCTCCCCCACCAGTTGAAATATTTATCACAGCTGGATGTAACCTCCCTATCATCTCACATGTCCAGGTGAGGGACACCCTTAGCAGAGAAGAACACACAGCATCACTGTGACCTCGTGGTATCCCTGGATGTGTGCTACCGGCTCTCCGAGAGGACATACAACCGCATATAACACTGATAATTTATCTTCGCCATACTACAGGATATGTACCTGGACAGTGGCATACAGCAACAGTGGTCCCACACCACTAAGGGGGCACCTCGACTGACCCTGGGAATTAACACATCATATGCATAACGGGCCTGGTCTGCTAAGCTATGGAATTATGCAGTATGGGATGCATATGCAGTGATATCGGGTACCTACAGACACTTGTTCCCAGCCAGTGTGCCTTTGGGATGGGCTGATCCTGCCTTTTGAACCTGGCTGCCCTTTCAAAGCAGTCCCTACAGCCATTGCTGGGCCAACGCACAGATGACTGCTGCCAGGATCATGGCCTAAGACTGATTGACATGTAATGTATGGTCATCCCCTTTTGGTGGAACTACGTGCACACAACATATCACATGGACATACCTATGGATACAGACCTATGACACATTTGGAGGGTTCACAGTATGCACACTATTAACCTGCTACTTTGCATTACCTGTGTTTGTCACAGCTGGTTGCATTACCACTGCTTCTGCTTGCTGCTGCTACTGTCAGTGCTGACAGCTTCGGGTGACAGAGTCACAGTGTATAATTTTTTTTTTTTTGCTCTCTCTCTCTCTCTCTCTCTCTCTCACACTTCTCGCTCTCCCTCTGTCAGCTTACGGACAGTGCAATGAATGTATTGCATGTGTGGAGTGTTATCACTGGATGCTTTTGTAGGTATCTGCATAGGTCCATGTGATGGCCTCTGCACCAATTGTAAGCCAGCATTTGCTAATTGCATATAGCCAGTTGTGTACTGATTGCAGTTCTCACTGTGATTTCAGGTCAGTGCTATAAAAGGGTATGTGGGATAGGCATTGTCCTTTCAGATTGTGAGGGCGGGGACCATGCTGATATGCTGTGGACAGTGTTCTGTGAGTGTAAAGGTTAGTATCTCTCTCATGATTCAGGCTGTGTTGTATATTCACATTTCTCCATTCCTCTCTCATGTTCCCTGTAGCAAGTGTGTATGCACAATGACTCCTACAACTATATATATATATATATATATATATATATATATTTATATATATATATATGTACATATACATACATTTATATATGTACTTTAACTGACCTTATTATCTACAAGCTACCAACTAGCATGGTTGTTTCTGTTCACACACTACTATTATGGAAATCCATTAGTTTTGACAGTAATTTTAAATGACATGCTTTGTGTACTACACATCCTATATTCCCTTTACATTCATCCCTACTATTACATGTTATATTTATGTTATCACAATGTTTTTGTATAAGAGTCATGGCTTAGTGGTAGGTCATACAGACTAGTGTTTCCAAGGTCCTGGGTTCGGGACTGACAGTGGGATTTTATTTTGCTTTTGAACTGAGTACAGGACCTGTCAATCAAAGTGACTAAGGCACTTTTAAGCAGTTGTAACTGGGTTAGCGCTGGTTTGCGCGGAGCTCACGCATGCGCACTGGCGGTTAGCTCTGCGCACACAAGCGCACACCTGCTTACAACCGCTTAATGGTGCTTACTCTGGCGCACACCCGCACTATTTTCTTTGAAAGAAAAGAAAATGGGGAGACAGGAAAGTGGTGAAAAAGGGGTCACAAAGAGGGTAAGACAGTAGGGAAACAAGCTTGGGATTTGCAGGAGGGATGTAGGTAAGGCCCATAGCTGCCCATTTCTTCATCAGCAACAGCTGTGCATATGTATGTAATTTGGTGTGACATTTGAAACCTTCCACCCCTGAGAGAGGTGTCAGGACAACGATAATACTTGTTGTACAGCCAATTGTAATTGATAGGTTCCATGTCCAGCAGACATGTGTGCAGAATGGGCAGCTATGTATGGGGCGTAATTTTTTTGTGGGTACAGAGTGCCCTTTTTTTTTTTTTTTTTCAGGTGAGAGTGGTATGTCAGGTGAAGGAAGTCAGTACAGCTGGGGAGGTAGGTTGGGTAGGTAAACAGACAAGACAAACAAGATGCATACAGGGGCGTGACATGTGTGGGGGGGTTACACAATTGACGGGGACGGAGGTTTGGATATCCAGAGCCCATGAGCACACAGATGGCAACAGTGGAACTGATATCCCCACCCATAGGCAGTTGCCACTGTTCCTTCACTGCCCAGGATGGGGCTGTGCTGGGGGCTGTGTAGGCCGGGCAACAGGCATGCCTGTTAGTTGCGCCACCCGTGCCTCGAGCTGGCGTAGGGGCTCGAGAACAGAGTCCCGAATCTCCCTACGCACCACAGTCCGGACGCTACGGAGGGTGAGTGGTGGTTCTCCTCCGGCCACACTTGCAGAGGGGGGGCGAGCCCCATCCCCTGCAGCGCTTCCACCTGCAGGTGGCACAGGGCCACCGGAGGAGTGTCCGGACTGGGCACTAGTGCCAGGTGCACTCGCCAGCTGAGTTGGGAGAGGTGGGTCCGCTGGAACCCGCCTTCTCTGTCGTCCTGTGTTTTGCATTATGTCATGACAGTTTGGGTTAGTGACATATAATACCATTCACAATTAGTTGTAACAGCACGCATTAGTATTCCCATTAACCAAACACCCAGATATTCACACCATTGAACAGCGTGCATAACACATGCATAATTTGAACAGAAATACACAGTCCAACAACATGCAGGGTTAATTGATGGCAACAGGCCATCAGGTGTGGATGTATGAACAGGGCAGATGCATCAACGGACATGGAAATATATATGACCCAACAGGACAAACGTCCAGGGGTGTTAATTGTGATTGCACATACCATTTTCACGTGGAATGGGTTATATGTGGTTATAGGGTGGGGTAAAGAAAATAATATTAACACCTTCGAATAACAATACATATGCTGTACATTTCTAATAGTTACAGTTATATACACGCTACTGTTCTAACTACAGTTTCCTATATGATAACTATTTCAACTTGGTGATAGGACTGTTACTGCAACATCAATATACATTTTATTGTTCTTCATACACATTCATATCTAGCTTTGTTCATCTACATCATCCTGCTACATTTGCTTTATACAGCTGTAGACAAGTGTGGATGTTTGGTATATCAGAGAATCATCCTATCTGCATATTGCAGACTGAGAGCAACATATCCAGATTTTGGGATACACATTCCAGATGCAGCAGCACTTTGAACAGATTTCGCTGTTTGGTTTTGAATCTCACATGCATTTCATTCTGTCTTGACTGCAGTATACTTTATTCAGGGGTTATTACTACTGTATTGCTGGATTCATGACACTTTCTCGCACTCTCCAACTTACTTTCATTTTACTATTCAGGATGGTACTTACTTCTAGGCTTTATTGACATGTTTTACCTGTAGTTATTACAATCCTTTCCAGCAGTCTCACTTCTGTCATGTTTCAGTATTTCAACAGGGATATATTTCACACATGTGATTTCATCATCTTCTGCAGCTATACTTTTCAACCTGCTGCAGGTTGTGTACTATTTTCTTACAGGTAGAGCATTTTTATTTCAGAATATATGTCAGACAGTTTCATTTTTCGGTTTAACTTACAGGCTGAAACACACTTTTGTAATCAAGCAATACTTGCAGACACTTTCACACTGTTACTTGCACATTTTATTCCTTACTGACTACACTGCACTCTTTTGCTGACTGTCATACTTTTATATTTCTTTACAGTTACTGGTAGTGGATTACTGACCTGCCTGGTGGCGCAACGCACCAGCCTATCGCCATAGGCTCTGAGGTTCGCAGAACGGACACCTGCAGCTGTAATATAAATGAAGTAATATTGGAATACACATCTCCATAATATCAGCTAGTTTAATTTCTTACATACATAATTAAATGTAACTTACTCAGTAGTGGGGCGTTGGGTGTTTGCCGGGCCTCCTGGATCCAAAGGTTCAGTTGGTCCTGCTTGCATCTCTTCAGGTCCGCATGGTGGTGACGGACCTGCTCACCAGTCCTTGGAATCCCTGTGGCACTGGTGAGATCATGAGCCAACCAGTCCCACGCCTCGGCCCTGTATGCTCTCCAGAGGACCTGGCCCTGCATGAGTTGGGCCTCATGATTATGGACTAGGAGCCAGACCATGTACCTGCACTCCTCAACACCCCACCTCTGTGCTCGAAAGCAACTACCCTCTCCTACTCCTGTCATTCTGCCTGCAGGTCAGTTCTACAATCGTTTATGCTGTGTATTCCCGCCTATGGGGCTTATATAGTCCATTTTTCCTGCACATATTTGTGATTGGCCATTTTGGAATTGTATCAACTTCAGTAAACCTGCATTGTCATGCTCCAGTTTGTATTCATTCCTATATATTAGCTATTATTGCATTTAAAGGTACTGCTGTCATGGCTTAATGGTTCTGTACCTTGACTATGGTGTATAGTATCCTGGGTTCGAACCTGGCCACTGCTTTTTATTTTTCATGACTGTCTAGACATGCTGAGGGGTGTGTCTGTGTAAAGGCAGTTTTGATACGGCTTGCTCAACGTTGCCCGTTGGTTAGCTTGTTTGCGCGGTGCGCAGCTCCGCGCAAACGAGGTACGCTGCTTTAAGCCTCATTTGGCTATCGGCACGCATATTACGCTCAGCTCAGTTAGGGGCACATAGATTTAGCGTGTTAGACCATTGCTCAGCTACGGGCACTCATTTTGCACCAGTTAAACCACTGCTCATCTACGGGCAGATGCACTCACTCTGTTAAACCTGTAGCTCAGCTATGGGCACATCTGGCATTTTTTATTCTTTTGTTACCTCACATTTCTTCAATATAAATGGGCTATTTCATTACATTTTACATAAATTGTGGTTTTATGTGTACATATTTGTCAGGGACTTGTTTCCTGCTTATTTTGCTAAAAAAAAATTTGGTGTTGTGGGGGCACGAACCATGAATGCCTGCTCTTCAGCCAACATCTCTACCCATACGCTATTGCTTCCTGGCTTATTTTGCATATTTAGTTCTTATATGCTTTCCCACTGACTGCTAACTGTAGCTGCGCTTACGGCACGCCAGCAAACGCGCACTCACGGTTAAACATTTTTACAATTTAAAAAAAATATATAACATGTTTATTTATATGTTTTCTGTTCATAGTCTGTGGGGGCATGTGTTGTGTTCTGTTTATTCACATTTCCGTGGACTCTGTCGTGGGTGTTTACTTTGGGAACTTTTCCTCTTCTGGGGGCGTGTCCGCTTACAGGGCTCGGCCTACGGACACGCCCCTACTGTCTTACACGGACCGTGTTGGCCTTAAGTGTGATTCAGCATGCTCTCATGAATATGCAGAGCATGCTGACATCACTCTGTTTAACTGCAGCCTCCGTGTATGAGTTATAACTCTTACACGGAGGCTTTGTGAATCCTGCCAAATGAGTTAAGGCAATTAATATAATGCACATATAAAATACTGTTATATAAAAACACAGCTAATGCACAGCACACACAGAACATAACAGGAAAGGGATTAGCCAATGGACTTTATGTTCAATGAACTGTAGTTCAAAGAGAGCACTGCTAAATCCATAATGCCAACAGACGAACTGCAGAATGATTAAAGTCAAAAGGCCAAATGTCATAAACCTGTCAGTATATATGGCTAAAGCATAAACTATTCAATAACAGCAACATAAGTCAGATATTTTACAGCACTGTGAAACTTGGTAAACCTCTTATTTGTCTAATGTGCCCCCCACATAACCAGACTGACATTTCAAAATAGTAATGGTTAGCTATGTGATGGCATGTTTTATATTTAATACTGATTTCTTTGTCCAAATATTTTGATCCACAAATAAAATTTGGAGCACATGAAGAAATATATTTTATTAAAACCAAACATTTGACAACAAGAGCTAAAGCACTTAATGTAAATTGTGTGGTTTTATCTATTTTATTGGTGGAAAGCTGAGAGGTATATCTATTGGTGTTTTTCATATAAGGATCAGCTATTTATTCTTTCTTGACTGGGTTAACCCTATTAGGCCAATAGCCTCTTTTCAGGGGAGACCCAAGTTGGTATTTATACTGATTAGAAGAAGTTTGGCCCAAAAAAATAAAAAAAAAGTTTTGCATGACAGAATGTTACACAATAGAGTTTGGGAAGTCTGGGTGAATTTGCAGATTAAAAATAGAAACTTTGTTCATGTTCACAACAGGATTACAGTGAATGGTAATGGAGGCAGGTTATTTAGAGGTTAGCATAAAACACCTCATTTTTGTGGCTCTGATGCCCATTTAGTACTCAGCGGTGATAAAAGGCTATGTACACAGTGTGTGTGTGTGTGTGTGTGTGGGGGGGGGGCATAATGTTAAGAAGTGTAAACTGTTTTACAGAAAGTGCATTCAAGAGGGCCATCATTTGACTGCCCTCAGACAACTGACATTGACAATAATGTACTGAAAGAATACAAAGAAGTTAGGCATATAAAGGAAAATGTTACTTCTATGTGATTCAGGTACAGAGAAAGAGGAAATATTTTGGAGGATAATATATCATCTCAGGAGACTGTGCAAAAGGAAAATGGCTTACAACAAAATGTTGCTCTCCAAAATGTATGATAAGCTTAGTAATGATGAATGTGAGGAAGAAGAAGAAGACACAAGCAATTATTGGGAATAAAGTTAGAAAATCGAAACTAAAAGTAGGTCCTTAAAAAAACTGCTAAGAAAAGGAAGAGATAACGCTCTGTTTGGTGCACTTAATAAGGTTATTAATGAAACATGTTGCCTTACTCTGCAAGGGTGGCCACAGTGGTGCAGTGGTTAGTGTTGTTGCCTCACAGCAAGAGGCTCTCTGGTTCAATTCTCAGCTGGGGTGTCTTATGTGCAGACTCTGCATGTCCTCCCTGTGGTCATGTGGGTGTGCTCGGGTTTCATCCCAGAGATATGCTGTAGGTGGATTGGACACTCTAAATTGTCCCTAGGTGTGTTTGTGCCTTTCATGGAAGGTTGGGCACCGGGCTGGGAGCTCAACACCCTAAAACTCTACTACCGATCATGAGCAGACAGGTGATTTGCTGTGGCAACCCCTAACTGTGAAAAGCCAGAAGAAGTTGTCTTACTGTACATGAGTTTTGCAAGACATCACAGTTTGATATTACCCGCCTCTTAAACATTAGATACTTAAATCAGTAGTAGGACTACAGTTAAACATGCTTATGGATATACTAAATGATTTGTTTTTGGAAATATATCTGCAGTGGGGTAGCAGTCATTCTAAGCAAAATATTTTAAATGCCACTGCAGATATACCAAGTAACTCACCAACCAAGCAATTATGTAGATATCTGTGATGACCCTTCACTGGACCAGTAATAAAGGACCCTCAATACTCACCACTGGCAACAGTGGGGGAACAGTCCCTGGGAGGATAACAGGTACACACACAGTATTTCCAGATATAGCTCTCTGCATCAAGTGCAGTTTCCCTTAAGAGTACACAGAGACCACAATCAGTCCGGGGCTGGTTTCTCCCTCTTCCTCCAGATCCCCAGTAAGACTCCCCACTGGCATATATAGAGGTGAGATCTCAGCTGAATGACCAAGCCAAGACCTGCAGCACCCTCTATGTCCAACTAGTGCTTTGTGTCCCTGCCCAAGTAGCTTACACACACAGTCTTTGAGGTTTGATTTACACACACACACACACACACACACACACACACACACACACACACACGCACACACGCACACACACACACACACACACACACACACACACACACACACACACACACACACACACACACACACACACACACCAGAAAAAGGCCGGAACAGGTTTACTAGCTATGGCCTCTTCTGCCCAGATTATAAGGTGGTTAAAATGACCACCAGTCACTATTTATCAGCTACTTTAGGGCCTTAAAAAGGGTGTCCAATCTTACTGTGTAATATTAATACTAATACAAATGGTAACTTGACCAAGAGCAAAGCTATTAGGAGTGGTCCACACAGTGGCACCAAATAAATATGCAAGTATTCTCAAAACTTAAATATCTCTACACAGATCAGCCACAATGAAAGGTTTAAATATATTTAAAAATAAATAATAAAATAACAGGGCAATACTAAATATATATTCACAGTGACTTCAGAGTTCAAAACCACATGAAATGTTTAAAATAACATTGCAGTACAGGAATTACAGCCTCACGCAAATAAAGAAAAACAAAATCTAAACTAAACTTTGCTATATTCCTGACTGTATCTAAGAGAGTTATACTGTTCCCTAGAAACTTACTAATAGAGCAAGGCAGATGTAGTGAATGGTT
This sequence comes from Protopterus annectens, assembly GCF_019279795.1. Taxonomy (NCBI): domain Eukaryota; kingdom Metazoa; phylum Chordata; order Ceratodontiformes; family Protopteridae; genus Protopterus; species Protopterus annectens. Next base: position 1,416,771,828 of record NC_056746.1, on the reverse strand, counting down.
CTTGTTGTTGTTATCAGGCCCAAGACAGAATGCAGAATGCTCTGTCTCACTAAGAGAGTTCTCAAAATATCTAAAATATTACTGCTGAGATAGCTTGCAGAATGACATCATTTCTGGTCATCTGACTTCTAGTTCCCAGGCAACCCCCCCCACCCCATTGCTGAAGCTGGCAGTATTTAACATCTACCTGTAAAAATACTCATACAAGGGCTTTTGCTCAGATCTTTGGCAGATTCTAGTAGTCATAAAACAATTAAATTCCTTCATGTTTCCAAAGTAGCAATTAGTTCACCCTGAAGATAACACAGAAAGCTTCCTAGTACAGACTTTGTGTCGCTAGCTGCATTGAAGCTTCTTTATGGCCTAGTCTATAAAGTAATTTAATTTCAGGTATTGTTCTAGTTTGCTGGACTGAGGTTAACCCTCCAGTTTCCTCTGTTAAAGCAAATACATTTAAACAGTTACAATAGTGCATGCACATTTCTGTTCTCTTCCAGTTGGGCATACTGTGGGTACATTTTGAGCACAAGCACTTTACAAATGCCTTTTCAACACAAACATCTGTACAGAGCAGTTTGAAATACACATGACATACAGTTCTAATAAATTTTCAACACAAGCATCTTATATAAATTACTTTGATATTCACAAATGACATATAATTATTTACAAAATTCCAGCTAGCTGTGCTGGCAGTACCTCTTTTTGTCACAGTGTCAACAAACAAACTAATAACTTCAAATCACACCCAAACTTCCATAGCATTAAAACATTTTTTATTGATTCAGCACTTTCATCTTATAGGTAAAAACGTCATCAAAATTTCAACAGCACATTTCACAAAACCCTTTAAATATCTAATGATACAATTCACATGATGCAGTTTAACTAAATGTCTATTTAGAACTAATTTGAAATAATATAAGAATGAAATATATATGAAAGACAAGTAATAAAAAACAATACCAGTTGCAGATATATCAATAATAACAATTCATGTGGAAATCAATAAATGTTTAGAAATAATATCACTACAAATCCATATGTCTATCTCTACATATATATCACCTATATGCTAACATTTGTAAAACATAACTAATACTTAATAACTCAATTATTCCAGGGGGGTATAACTGCATCTAACTGGAGCTGCCATATTAATTATTTTTACTCAAGACTTGTCTCTCAGTAACCTTCCATTTGATCAGTATTAATTTATCAAGAAAAAAATGTACATTTCTTAAGTCTATCACATGTCATAATGTGCTTCTTTAAAGCACATTTTGCATTATCCTTTCTTATAAATGAATAGGCTCTTGCAAGCCATTTTAAGCTTAGCCAGTTGCCCTTTTTGTGCTCAAAATAACCTGCCCCCATTGGCTACAGACTGTCCTTACCCATTCCATAGTCAATACCTATATATTACCTTTAATGAGAGTAACTGTGATAATACCATAAATAATTTGAAGAGATCCATGCATGGGATAAAGCATTTAGGAGTTGTATCTGTCAGTTTAGTAGTACAGGGGGCAGTCCTAGGGTAAATTTTCTGTTTCCCAACCATAGATACTTGTCCTTCTATATGGTTCTGTTGATGTTGTAGAAGGGGTTTAGATCCATAGACTGAGTATATCTGATACCATTCGATATGTGCAGTAAATCCATCGGTAATGGGTCAAAGGTTGCCTTGTATGCCAGAAACAGGTCACGTCTTAGTAGTCTGTAGGGTACAGAGTATAGTGTCAGAGCTTTGAGTCAGTTCATGTAGGACATGTTATCTAGGTCTTGTATCCTTTTATTAAGGTATTTCTGTAGGAGTTCTAGTTGTTGCATGTGTCTTCTCTTGTAAGGGTTTCTTGGTTTCACCCACATAATATTCATAACAATATGTACAGGTAACAATGTATACCACAGCATTAGTACTACAACTGTCTTTTGGATATTGGGCAAAAATTTTACTAGAAGAAAGATAGTGGGTCTTCATTGTCATATCAGTATAATGACATTCATTGCAGTTGCCATATTTAGTGGTAGTATAATTGTTTGCCATCTTTTTGTAGAATAGCTCAAAAATGTTAAAATTCCATTCTTTCTTGTATGGGAACTGTTTTGACATATCCAACTTGTTCCTAATATGATCAAACTTTATCAATATGCCTAAATTATTAATAATATTTTTAATCTGTAGTATAAGTGAGCACCAGTGCTCACTTTTGGGACTCAACACTATATTTCACTAATTGAATTGAATCAAACCCAACCATAAGTATTAGTGCAAACCTATTATTTCTACCTTGGATAACCTCTTCCTTAATTCATTTTAACAAAGTGGATGGATATCCCTATATAAAAATAAGCTGATTAAAAATGTAACATTCTCAAACAAAACTTCATCAGAAACCAAAATCAACTGATGAAGTTGGACCATCTATAACCAAACTGGACAGATGTTTGTAGGGATAGCAACTATTGTAATGTAAGTATGAGTTGGAGAATGTATTCTTATAGTACATGTTGGACAAACACATCTCTGCTCATAATTATTAAACATTAGATATTAAAAGATCTAATACTTCTGCTTTCCCAGATGACCAATAATATGTAAACCTCAAAAAAATGTAGTACCTTTTAAATGTACTAAAGCAATAAAACTTTCTTCATGGCTTTGGAAGCTTGGGCATGATTTGAAACTATAGCTATACATGGCTAGTAAACAGTCTGCAACTTTAGGCAGAAGAGAAAAAAACACAGACTTACTGTCGTATATGCCAATATAGGGGGATGAAAGGAAAAAGAGGACCTTATGGAAGTCTTGAAGAAATATGTAGTGGAAAACATGAATCTTAATATACTGCTACCTGAGGAAATACAAAGAAAAAGTAATTAAACATTTACAGCTCTGTCATGAAATGATACACCTTGGTAAACTGCAGTTAAACAAGGACAGATCTTTTACTTATCGGTTGGAGAATCTTCATATGGAGACAGATTACTCTTCATTTTCTGGAGATTTAAAAGAAGTTCAAGAAGAAAAGTAGATGCAAGTTTCACTACTCATACACTGATCTGGCTTGACATGGGTGATGATAAAGGTAAGATGAAGGGAGGAAATGGGATAGAAAGGATAAGTGGTTTTGTAGCACAATCTGAAGACATGTTAGCAAAAAGTGAATTATTCTAGACTGAACATCTTACTACAAGGTTCTTTGTAAGTCATGGTTTGCAAGGCAAGTGATGCATAAAACAAGAAATGAACAGATTTCCAAGTGGAAAATGAATTATGGAGGAAAACAAAGTCTGAATATCAAATTGCACAACAGAATTTGGAATGAGTTTTATTTAAATGGGATAAAGATGCAGATTATTGGGAAAATTAATAGAACAAGAAAAAACTATAGAAAAATACAGGATGTGCTATTCAGACAGAAGCATATAGCACAGAACATGAATGAGAAAATTAACCCTTTTTAAGTAAGCTTATTAAACATGAAGAGAGCAGAGTGTGGTAATTCATGAATGTCGTGTGTGTGTGTGTGTGTGTGTGTGTGTGTGTGTGTGTGTGTGTGTGTGTGAGTGTGTGTGTGTGTGTGTGTTATGTATGTATACATATGTTGTTTATTATATATTGTATATTGAAGACACTGTATGCTACATTGCAATGAATATTTACTGAGGTTTGGGTTCTCCAGCTCTTCCCTAAAGATGGTTTCTGCCCAGCTGTTCATTTCAGTGAAAAACCAACAGTGAATGCATCCCTTCCTACAGATACATAATTACTGTCTAAGTAAATCAGCAAATGATACCTTGACCTTCAAGAGGAATAACAACAGTACCTTCTCTGTATCAGTTTGTTGTCTCAGGTTAAGTTCATCTGAATGCATAGTGCCTCGCCTAGGTGTGATTTAGAAATTCCCAGACTACGTATGCAGTGCTGAATATACTGCTAGCATCTGCAGAGGCGTGGTGTGGTGGTGTTGGTGTATGTATTACAAAAATATACAATAGCTGCTGGATTACATTTGCTGAAGGATTAGCAATAGAACATGAGAGAGGCATATTAGACATTATTAGCTTGAATTTATTTTCATTTTCTGGGCTCATGTTGTTACTGTTTTAAAACACCCAACAGACAACCTAATTTATAGTATCTGTTGTTTTTTTTTTCTCTGAGAAAATGATGAACCTTTCTAAAATACATAAAAAACAATAAAGTAATAAAAAGGAACAGTATAAGAATAAGGAATTGTTTCAAAATAGTGTTTAGACTAAACAAGATTTTCTGATGGAAAATTAGTCAATACACAAGTCTGCTTTTCTTCTGCCCTAAAGACATATTTTTACTAACTTTGTTGACTTCTAAGTTGGTTGTTTGTAGAGAGTTTATTAATAGTTTTGCAGTTTAAATTATTGCCTGCTTTATAGATATTTCAACATTGGGTGTATAGTTTATAGTCAAGCTATCTCGAAGTGTCTTTGATTTCAGCAGCTAAAAATAGATTTAAGCCATTTTATTACATGATTATTTAGATGATTATTTTAGATCTTTACTGTACAAATGAGTCATACAGCTATTAAGAATTTTTTTTTAGTTTTGTTGATTGCCTTAATTTACAGCTGTTGATTTCCACTTATTGTAAAAAAATTGTAGAACAGTTTATTGTGCAGTCATTCATTCTTATATTTTTTTCTTGATTTCCTACAATCTGGTTTATATGTATAATTTGATTAATTTGATCTGATAAATTTTGTAAATTGATTTGATCTGATTTATTGCCAGCATTTGATTCGTCTGCTCTGATTTATAGTTAGTTTAGGGCACTATAGCAAGGCATATTATTCAATCCTCTCTTGTTTTCTTGCACTTTTTAAACTCTGTAGATTGATAACACAAACTAAGCATTTATTCTCAGTTTACTTCTATGGCAGCTGAAAAGAAGTAGGTATGAAGTGATTGTATCCTTTTAAAAGACATGGATTTTTGTAAGTCTGTCTAGCAACTGTTTACATATAGGTGTGAAATTATTTATTTTGAAATAAATACAAAAGAGCATAATCAGAGTTGTTGGACATAGCTGATCTTTAATTTTAAGCCAAATTAAATGAGAATTGTCTGGCCTTTGATTTAATCACCTTTCCATTTATTCTTGTCTTTATTTTCTTTAGCTGATTAACAATAAAACAAACAATTAAATAAAAAATAAGTAAGTGGCAGTGAGCATGGAACTTGCAAAACAACAGATAGGTTAGGTCAGAAAAAAAAGAGTGAGAGTGAGATTTGTGATGTGCTCAGAACATGGAACAGCTGTCTTGCTCAGGCAGTTTTTAGATGGCCGAGAATATGGGGTCTGGGGTTCAATGGAGAAGCATCATAGTAGCATATAGGAGCTAGAAATGCTACTGGACTGGTTAGTCCAACATAAAAAGATAGAATATGATTGGAGAGGAAGAAGCAACAGGAGGTCTGCAGACATGATTGGATGGGTAAAGTTATGGAGGCAAAAGTCAAAGGGTAGGAGGAAATGGGTAGAGAAGTCCAAGTACACAGGTAGACACAGAGTAAGGACAGTGGAGAAAGTGGGAGATAACAAGCTGAAGGAAGTGATGGTGGGAAAGACAGATGGAAAGAGTAATAGCAAGTGATAAGGGGTGACAGAGCCACAGGTGGCCATGTTGGAGTATGCATCACAAGGTGAGATGAGAACATAGACAGGGAGGACACTCAGCTACACAGCAGAGGCAGAGAGCAGAAGACAGCACACAGGAAAGGGGTCCTGTTAAATAGCACAGGACTGTCAGAGAAAAGGACTAGATATACCACAGAACAGAAGGCACCCAGCACAAATTGAAAAAGACTGATATTGCTGGTAGTGATGGTACGTAGGTTACAGCTGGAAGAGTTAGTGTTATGGAGCAGAATGTAAAGGAGAGAGGAGACAGTGTAGGGACAGACAGCAGCATTTATTGATTAAACATTCAATCACAAAGGGTGTTTGGCATCTAGGTAAGTGAGAAAAGTGAGATCAATCTTCAGTGAAGTTAATCTCAGAGCTTATACTCAGTAAGATATGGGTGTAGGTGATCAAAGTGATTACCAGAGGAGGAGGGGATGCATGTTTTTGCACATGTAGGCACCACTGACCTGTTATAGGAAATAGCTGAAGTGACAGCAAGCTGGTTTAGGGAGGTAGTTGAGAAGGATGTTAGTGGAGGGGCTGGAGGGAGCATTCTCAGAAATTTTACCTCTACCAGGAGCTACCACGTAGATGAATGAGAGACTTAAGAGAGTGCAATGACTGACTACAGCAATGGGCAAGTGGTCAAGGCTTGGAAAAGCTAAAATGATGAGGGAAGTACCACAGAGAGACAAGCTGTGTGGAAAGTATAGGTTCCATATTAGTCCAGAGGGGGCAATGATGCTTAATGCTGGGTTTGAAAGGTAATTCTCAATTATCATACCTTTAAATCAAAAAGGGGAGGGAAAGTGTGGGAGGGTTTTTAAGTAGAATACAGATGGTAAAAAGAGATACTGAACTTAGTAGACTAACAAACAGGGGTGACTCAGCTTCATATCTTTTAACTGTTCAGATTTTCGCAGAATGTCCATATTTTTGCCTCATATTATTAGTCTGTTCCTCATAAAATTTAAGGTTTTCTCACTGAAGATTGAAGTCAATAAATCATGACATAGATCTGAGTTTTAGTCTTCATATATTTCAGAAAATGCATGCTAACAGAAATCCTGTTATTCTAGCAACTTTTTAAGACTACAAGCATAATATTTAAAATCTGTTCCTATTTTTGGGCCTTTCTCTCCCCACTGCTTTAAGATTTGCCCAGATTTATTGTACTATATGCTCAGAAAGAAACTAAGATGGACTCCTGGCCAGAGTCAGCTGTCTGTCAAAAATATTCCAGTTTTATGACCGAGTTACAGATGAACTTTATGAGGGAGTACCAGTAGCCATTGCCTGCCTAGAATTCAGCAAACCCTTTGACTTAGTCCCACACAGGAAGCTGATGGGAAAATTAGAGAGGTGGGTTTGGGGGTAGGACCATAACTGGAGAACTGGATATGTGATATTACTGAATGGCACGCCAAAGAGAGCTGAGGTGATAGGGACAATGCCAGGAATTAGGAAAGTTGACTGAAAACCCAAGTCGGTAACTCAGAAAGATAACACGAGTACACCAATAAGTGCGGTCACTCCGTTAGAACAGATAACAGCTGGCAAGGACAGAACGATGAAATAAATCTTCACTTTATTAAAACTATTTAAAACTGAAAGAAGCAAGTGCTTTAAATATACAAATGAAAATCAGTGATGTACTCACGAAAGTCAGTTAAGCACTTTCACCCAGCATATCCGGGCTTCATCAGAACTGAACCGTTTGTTCAAAACAAGCAATTTAAAACTTTTTTGGTGCCCAGAAACATTACAGAATTTAAAGGCACAGAAGTATTAATGACAATTACAATTGCTGGACTGCTAGATATAATTATAATTAGAATCACTATTTCCTAACGTTACAGATGACATCAAGTAGACAAATGCTTAACTAGATGAATGAAAAATATATGTATGACATATAATAAAAATATATGTAATAAATATATATTAAAAAATGTAAAAAATGGAAAATTTATAAATTACCCACTATCTAAAAAATGTATACATATGTATGCTACTATAATGCAGAAATGATGTATCTCATATAATATTATAAAAATAATTAAATAAATAATTAAGTAAATAATTAAATATTTAAATATATAAATATATAAATATATATATAAAAGTGTAATTCACCTATATTTCAAACATTTCATAAAATAACATAATTACATGAAAATAAATATAAACGCAATTCTCACTTGTACATTGTAAATATTCACTATACCTTACCATAATAAGATATAATAAATAAAAATGATAAGTTAGTAATGTAAAAAATTGATATATTAATGTGTGACAAATGAATAATTTAATGGAATAGTAGTGGTTTAATTGATATATAATCATTTAGACCTGGTGGTGTAGTGGCATCTAGATAAATTTGCCACCAAATTTCTTTATAGCTGAGCAAGCTTTTAAAATCCCCTCCTTTGGGATCGTATTTAATTACTTCTAATATAATAAATTTAAAATGGTGGCCATCCCCTTCCCTATCTATATGTCTGTAAAGTGCATTGTTGTTGTCCTTAGTTCTTATACTATATACATGGTCATAGATCCTTTTCTTTAGATTTCTTTCCATTTTACCTACATAAAAGCTTGAACATAATTGGCAAATACTTAAATAAATTACCATCTTAGTGTTGCAATTTCCTGCCCTTCTTTTTATACAACTTTTGTGTCCGTTAGCCAGATAAATAATGTTCTCTTCGGACATGTATTTACATTGATTACAGGTACCACATTTAGGATTCGTACCGGTAATCAACTTTTTGTTGTTCTTTCCAATAGTTCTACATTCCACTAGCTGTTTGATGTTGGTTCCCATTTTATATGTAAACTGTGGTTTAACTCCCAATACTTTGCAAAGTTGGGAATCTTTAGAAATAATGTACCAAAAATGGTTTAAAATCTTTTTGATATAACTAGCAGCTAAATTAAACTGTAAAATATAAGACCTGTGAAAAGAATCAAGACTGTTGTCTTGCTCATTGTTGTCACAATCACAAAGTGTGCAAGTCTCTTGAAATACAATTTTATGGTTGCTCCCTAATAAAGGAGAATATCTAGTATTCCTATGTTGTAATATATATTGGATAGTAGAATCCATCATAACAATAGGGTAACCTCTTTGTGTAAATAACTCCTTTATAAAATTTAATTCAGAATATAATAACTCATTGTCGGATCTCATACGTGAGGCTCAAACACACTGACCTTTGAATATATTGTTTTTCAGTTTCTCTGGATGACAACTGGTGCATTGTAAATAGTTGTTGGAAAAAGTTTATTTTCTGTGTATAGAAGAAGTAAATGCATTAGATTGATATTGAATAAAAGTATCTAAATAGGGTAATCCAGTGTTATTATAGGAATATGTAAATTTTAAATATTCACTGCTCATATTCAAAAATTCAATAAAAGATTCCATAATGTTAAATTCAGCATCCTATAATATATATATATATGTCATCCAGAAATCTGGAGTAATATTTTACGTACTTGAAAAAATCACTGGTAAAAAGTACAGTGCCTACAGTGGGAGTTAAACCACAGTTTACATATAAAATGGGAACCAACAACAAACAGCTAGTGGAATGTAGAACTATTGGAAAGAACAACAAAAAGTTGATTACCGGTACGAATCCTAAATGTGGTACCTGTAATCAATGTAAATACATGTCCGAAGAGAACATTATTTATCTGGCTAACGGACACAAAAGTTGTGTAAAAAGAAGGGCAGGAAATTGCAACACTAAGATGGTAATTTATTTAAGTATTTGCCAATTATGTTCAAGCTTTTATGTAGGTAAAATGGAAAGAAATCTAAAGAAAAGGATCTATGACCATGTATATAGTATAAGAACTAAGGACAACAACAACGCACTTTACAGACATATAGATAGGGAAGGGGATGACCACCATTTTAAATTTATTATATTAGAAGTAATTAAATATGATCCCAAAGGAGGGGATTTTAAAAGCTTTCTCAGCTGTAAAGAAATTTGGTGGCAAATTTATCTAGATGCCACTACACCACCAGGTCTAAACAATTATATATCAATTAAACCACTACTATTCCATTAAATTATTCATTTGTCACACATTAATATATCAATTTTTTACATTACTAACTTATCATTTTTATTTATTATATCTTATTATGGTAAGGTATAGTGAATATTTACAATGTACAAGTGAGAATTGTGTTTATATTTATTTTCATGTAATTATGTTATTTTATGAAATGTTTGAAATATAGGTGAATTACACTTTTATATATATTTATATATTTAAATATTTAATTATTTACTTAATTATTTATTTAATTATTTTTATAATATTATATGAGATACATCATTTCTGCATTATAGTAGCATACATATGTATACATTTTTTAGATAGTGGGTAATTTATAAATTTTCCATTTTTTACATTTTTTAATATATATTTACTACATATATTTTTATTATATGTCATACATATATTTTTCATTCATCTAGTTAAGCATTTGTCTACTTGATGTCATCTGTAACGTTAGGAAATAGTGATTCTAATTATAATTATATCTAGCAGTCCAGCAATTGTAATTGTCATTAATACTTTTGTGCCTTTAAATTCTGTAATGTTTCTGGGCGCCAAAAAAGTTTTAAATTGCTTGTTTTGAACCAATGGTTCAGTTCTGATGAAGCCCGGATATGCTGGGTGAAAGTGCTTAACTGACTTTCGTGAGTACATCACTGATTTTCGTTTGTATATTTAAAGCACTTGCTGCTTTCAGTTTTAAATAGTTTTAATAAAGTGAAGATTTATTTCATTGTTCTGTCCTTGCCAGCTATCTGTTCTAATGGAGTGACGGCATTTATTGGTGTACTCGTGTTATCTTTCTAGGAATTAGGAAAGTGGCTATTGTGGTTCTGCAGGATGTTTGTCTTGTGTCCAGTATTCTTCATTATATTTGTCTCTGACATATCTAAAGGAATAAAGAACTAAAGAATGATATCAAACTCTGTCTGCTGGTGTCATAAAGATAGGTGCAACTGTGGAGGATGGGGCTACACTCTAGGCAAGAATTTAGGATGGAACTAATGGCAGCTGAACAGGATAAGGTTCTGAGATTGCTGTTCTTGTCTTCAGTGGACCACCTAGAACAGCATGATGGGGTAGTGCCACCAGCAAATAGAGTGCTGTATGTATACTCAGAGAGACAGATTCCATAAATTAAGAAATAATGCATCTACTCTGTAGGGTCCAGGAGGACCACAGCCTGAGTGCTGTCTGCAGTTTTGGAGGCTGTAGCAGGAAAAGGGGCATCAGCTAGATGGAAGTAAGCTAGAGAAAAACCACTACAAATATCCATAGGATGGAGGGGAAAGATATGCTTAGTGGCTAGAAGAATTAAAGGCTTCCTTCCCAAAGAACAAAAGTTGGATATGTCACTGGTGCACAGATCATTCAGAATATGAATGGGAAGCATAGAGAAGGAACAAGGGGGCACCAGCAGACGATTGTTAGGACTCACTACACCTTGTAACTATGAAAGTCATTTTTCCCAGAGAAGCTTATAAAAACAGAGACTGGTCTACCAGAATAGAAGGTAATAATCAATAAACCAAGGAATTAGACTACGGTATTGCACCAATACATGCAGTTTAATAAGATTTAGTACTTTTGTATGGGTAATATGGACTTCATCAGAATAAATAAATAACAACGACCACAAAAACTTATACATGTAAAAAGTCACATGCTCCTAAACATCCTTCCAATCACTGTTAATTTTCCAATAAAAATCACAAGTTACATTTGAAACCCCTACCAAGGCAAAAATTAACCCCTTCAAGTTTTACAAAAAGGAAAGCAGTTTTAAACAGTTGTTAGAATGTTCAAAGGGAAAGGGTAAAGTAGGAAAAATGTCTAAGGGTGGACCCTGTGCCCAATGTGGGAATATTTTTGTTGGTAAATAATGTTAGAATTAGAGGTTACAAAGAAATTGTTGTTCCATATAGGTTCTATTGTTATACTAAAGCAATGGTCTATGTTGCTATTTGCCAATCATGTGATGGGTTTTACATAGGTAAAACTAAAAAGGCTTTGAGGGATAGAATATACCAGCACCAGCACATATATGAAATTAAGAAAATGGATTGTAAAAATGCCCTTTATAAACATATATCTGTAAACAAAGACCAATGTGATTTAGGACCTGGGGGGGGACCAAATGACATTTTTTTAGAATACTTATATTTCCAATGGATTCTGCATACTAATGCAATAGAACCACTTGGTCTAAACGAGAATGTCTCTCCGAGCTGTGTTTTGAAACTAAAAGCTAACTTCTTTTTATAAAATGTAATATTGGGGAAAATAATTATATTAATAATGTTGTGTGTGACATGTAGAATGAATGTCTTTTAGTGTTCTTTTTTAATAATTTTTATTATTAAACACTAATGCTAATTTTATGTATTTAAAATGTGGGAATGAATTAAGGGAAATGCACTGAACGAACATGAAGGGGTTAATTTCTGCCTTGGTAAGGGTCTCAAATGTAACTTGTGATTTTTATTGGAAAGTGACAGTGATTAGACGGATGTTTAGGAGCATGTGACTTTTTGCATGTATACGTTGTTGTGGTTGCTGTGATTTATTTATTCTGATGAAGTCCATATTACTGGGACGAAAGTGCTAAATTTTATTAAACTGCATGTTTTGGTGCAATACCATGGTCTAATTCCTTGGTTTATTGGTTTTTGATATGTGTTTGTTATTTCGCAGAATAGAAGGTAGAGAGAAAATCTACATACACATTCAATAGTGCACAAGACTGGAGGAAAGTGATAAAGGTTATATAAGGATGGAAGGGAATGTAGAATGCTAAATGCACTAAAAAGGGCTGACTTTATTGGCTTATTGAATCCCTTAATGTAAAACAAAATGTTTATCTTTTCAGATTTAGATTCAGTGCATCAACATTAGCTTTTTTTTTTTTTTTGTCAGCTTTATGTAATATGGGCCCACATGTTCCCGTATACCTTTAATCTTAATAGCAAGGCCTGCAACTCCCCTAGTTTATTCACTGTATGGTCAACAGCTTTTCCTTCTATTTAATTTGGTCTTGGAAAAGAAGGCAGTAAGCAGAGTAGCCATTTAACACCCCCGTGCCAAAGTATTGTAATAGTACTTACTACATGTTTTAGATCTGTCATTTGAAAAAAAAAGGGACAAAGAGAGAACACTTATTAAAGTGATTACCTGACAGCTGTAAGCTCTGTAGTTAAAAAAAGCACAATTAAAACAAAGATATTCTTCCCATCAAATATATATATATATATATATATATATATATATATATATATATATATTGTCTTTCTTACATCTGTAGCAAATGTTTAGGACATTTACTAGAACCAGAGGGATCTGAACTGAATTTAACTTCTGAGTCATTTATACTGTTTTTACACTAAAGAAATAAAGACACCAGTTGACCACTTTTTCCTAGGTACAAAAATGATGTATGAAAGAGTATGCTACAGCTCTTAAGGCTAAGTGTAGCATGGAAGTCACTGCAGTTTAAAGGTTATGAACTGCAAACATGAAGCAGTAAATGATCCATTACTGATGGCTATTAAATGGAAGGTTTCTAGGATGCTGAACAGGATGCTAAACTTGCATAACAAAAGACTGAAATGTTCCTATGCAGGGTAAAGAATAATTTATTTCACATTTTTCTGTCAGCTTTCACTAAACTTCTATATCTATCTGCCTTGATCTTTTTTTTTTTAATTTTCAGAAAGCTACTAATTGTTATGCTCTCAAGGTTATAATTCTGAAAAAAACACCAAATAATAAACACAGGAATCCAGGCTACTCTAGTAAACCCAGATGTGGCCATTAGAATAAGACTGACTGCCCTATACCCAAGATAAAGAACCTGGTAACTTAATTCAAAATGTTGTGTAAAAAAATATGTTAACTACTAGCTGTACCCGGCCACGCGTTGCTGTGGCTCAGTCTGGTTAAATGAAAAAGAAAGAAAAGAGAAAGCGCACGTTTCTAATATGTTTAATTTCACAATGCTTGTGGGTATACAATATTTTTTGTTGTTCCATTGTCTGTGCAGATATAGAGATTGTCTGGTTTGCCGACTCTAGAACATGCAACATATAATTGTCCATGTGAGAAGCAATCCATGTGTAGATCTAAACCGCACAGTTCTAAAGATTGGCCCTGAGCTTTGTTGATGGTGATTGCAAACGCCAATCGAATTGGGAATTGCAATCTCTTAAATTGAAATGGCATATCCGTTGGAATCATAGGGATGTGAGGAATGAGGACATCTTCACCTTTGAAAGGTCCTGTCAAGATTGTTGCTTCTATGACGTTGCTCATTAATTTTTTTACTGCAAGCAGCACAGAGCTTTGGCTGGTTGATATTTCGCAACATGATTATTGGCATGCCGATTTTCAATTGCAGTACATGCGGTGGCATCTCTGGCAGATCGAGTGAATTCAAAAATTCTGTTGGATAATTAACCACTTCATCTGCTTCCACAACAATGTCGATGGACTTGTATGTGACTGCCTCGCTTTGAATGTTAGACTGAATAATATTGTTAAGTTCGTAGACGTCTTTGTTCTTGGCCACAAGAATAGCTGGTTCAGTCAGCCAATCATGATTCTTATAATTGGTTTGAATATTGGGAAATACTTTTTCAACCAATTCTTCTTTTGACGTCACTAAATTGCAGAAGTTATGAGGCAATGAAATTCGTCCTGAGGTCAGATTAACCGGCACCTTTCCGTTCCCAATTTCCAGCAATTGATGTGAGAATATCTCAGCTGATCGATCGTTTTGCAGCTGGACACGTATATTTGTAGTTAATTTTAATGTCTTTACATGTCGCCACAAAGTAGAGTATTTCAGGCAAGCATTTATTTCGTCCGCTGGTGTCGATCGAGGAGAACGAAGCAGATCTGAAGCTGCAGAACGCAATTGCCGTGCTCGCAACCGTGCATCCTCAAGTCTGGCTGCACGTCACTCTGCTGCTTCCTCGGCATGTATTTGAGCCATTCTTTGTCTGTTTCACTCATTCGCTGATGCCCATTCTTCCTCAGTTTGATTTGCAATTACTCGTCACACTGCTTCCGCTCTGCGAGTACGACGACCTAAGTTTGATCTTCTACGAGGCATTATTTGGATGAACTAAAGCAGATTGATTGCACTGAAAAAGAAGAAAGAAAGTTATAACAAAAACATATAAAATTGCATATTTGTATACAAATATATAGAATCCATAGTAGGTATATAAAAACATGCGCGTATTCGAATGCAACGTGTGACATCTATATAATAGTAGGTATATAAAAACACGCACTTATTTGAATGCAACATTGTGTGAAAATTTCAAAGCAATCGGTGAAGAACTTTCGGAGATTTAAGATTTTGAACAAACGAACATTTACATTTTTATTTATGTAGATAGATGTTGCTCTTCTCCAGTTTTCCCACAATACATCTCTCATTTCTTTGATAGTTGTGGTGGCATATGTTGATTTTTTTCAAATACATGATATAAATGTTTCTTCTTCTGAAATTAGAAGGATTACTGCTGTTAATATTCTGTCCATTAAAAGGCGAATTGAGAAAGACAGCATGATTAAAATGTCTTAGCTCTGTAATGCACAAGTTGTACTATACAGTCAATATTCAGTCTATCTCTATGTCATGCCATACACATTTTTAGCTGAAGGCAGCAAAATTTAAGTTGTGTGCTTATGGCAAGATATATATTTATTACAGATACTGGGGGAGAGAGAGACTTAGGCTATCATTGTGGCACAGAGGGATGAAGCCTTGATTAGGGTGCAGGGACTTAGTTTCAATTACCTGTTTGAATGTCTATGGTACTGGAATGGGAGGATTAATGTGCTCATTCTGGTGTGGGGAGTGAGGCACATGCCCAGGGCACACTAGCAGAGTTGATTTCCCTGTTTATAACTGGGGAAAAAAAACTATGAAGGAGATCCTGAGCATGAGCAGGGTGTCCTGTTGACATCAGCCTCTTGTGGAAGTGAGGACTGGTTCACTGCTGATGCCCTGCCCATTGCTCAGCCCACCATTGGGGATGTTACTGGGCATGTGCAGTGGGGTAGGAATGTATCAAGAACACTCCCACTCCCTGGCAACAGTATGACACTACAACAATCTCCTCAATGGCCCTGGACATCAGTCAGGTGCATCCTGGTGGATGATAAAGTGGGTCTGGTGGACATGGTGAATGAGGAGAGGAAACTGTTGAAATTTAGCTTTGGAAAGCAATAAAGATTTGAGGGAGAAAAAGTCATACCGGTCATGTGATCCCAGTAACCAGTCTAGTTGTGGAAATCAGGGGTGAGGGCAGGTCTTACCATACTTTATCACACAGTGCCTCCCCTTGAAATGTTATTTGACATGTTATATTATTATTTATTTATTTGTCCTTTTTTAACTGGGTTAGTCCACTGGGCTGGGGGCTCTTTTTCAGTGGAGACCCGAGAAGAAAAGCTCCACAAACACAAGATAAAAAAGATGATGCCAAAAATAATGCACATATATCATAACAAAACCAAGCTACATTGCAAGTTTAAAAACATAAAAAGGCAAGATAAAAAAAACATGTGAGTAACATTAATGCCTTGTAGAAATTATTAACAGTATGCATTCTGTGCATGTACAACAAGAAAATGATAGAGGTCGAGTTGGTGGAACAAAACATTAGAATAGTAAGTGGAGTGTAGAGAACAGTGAAGAATAACTGAAGAGACAGAATAGCAAAGAATGGCAGTATGTCAGTTAAAGTGGGTGGAGTAGGAGGAGAGGTGGTAAAGTTAGATAGAGTGTAGAAAAGGAAATGAGAAAAGAGTTGGGGTGGCCAGGGAAATAAGAAGTAAAATAGGAGGGCAAAGTTGGAAGGAAAGTTTAGTTTTTAAGAGTGCTTAGTGATGTAGCCACGGATCCACAGGACTGTAAGTATATATAACGTATGAAGGGAATAGTTCTGGTGTGGTAGTGGGAGATTAGGAAGGGTGGTGGCAGTTGCAAGAGGGAGAGTTGGCTAGGTATTTTTTCAGTTCTTTTTTGAACAGGAGCGAAGACTGGATATGCACTATGATAGATGGGAGTTTGTTCCAGGTTTGAGATATGGAGCATTTATAAAGTAACCTGCCTATAGTTTTGTTGGACTTGTAGGTGTTCAGTAGTGCTTGGCCAGTGCTACAGAGAGATTGTACAGGTTTGTAGAGGGGATAGGAGGGTGGATAGGGAGGGACAGTTTTCAGGTTTGTAGAAAAGAGAATGTGCAATTTGTAGCTGTGAAAGTTGGAGTAGTTGTGGGAACTCGAGCCATTGAAGTTTTTTAGTGCGAGGTAGTGATGGGATTTGTAGGGGAGATTACCAGCAAACCTGGCTATCTGGTTGTAAGTTTGTTCTAGTTTGATGAGGAGATTTGCTTGGATGTGTGTGAATGTAGGGGAAGTGTAGTGTAGGCAGGGGAAGAGATAGGCTTGGGCAAGTATTGTCATAGTACTGTTAGTTACGAATTTTTTTGTGTCTATATAGCAAACCTAGTTTTTGATTGGTCTTTTTGAAGGACTGTAGGATGTGATGGTCAAATTTCAGTGGGTTGTCAATTGTGATTCCTAGAAGTTTTGTAGTGGAGTCTGCATAAATATTGGTGCTGTCAAGAGAAGAGAGAATGAAAGAAGTTTTAACTTAGGATAAAGATTTTGGGAGAAAAAGAAGGAGTTTGGTTTTCTTTGAGTTAAGGATTAGTTGGCTGTCAGTTAGCCAGTGTTCGATGATATTAAAGGAAGTCTTGTGAGAGAGTGTAGGCCAGTGGGGTTGTCAGAGAGGGTGATAAGGGTAGAATCAGCAGTGTAGTGGATTGGTGAAGATGAGGTACAGACAGAGAGAAGATTGTTAGTGAGAATATTAAAAAGAAGGGGGCCAAGGATGGATCCTTAGAGGAAACCAGTTTGGATAGGTATGAAGGGTGAGTAGGAAGTCTACTATTTAACAGAATGTTGTTGGTTGTTGAGACAGCTGGAAAATCAGAGGATAGTGAAGGTGGAGAGGTTTAGTTTGGATAGTTTTGAGAGGAGTTTAGGGTGGGAGATGGTGTCAAAAGCTTTAGAGAGGTTGAGGAAGACACATGATACCAGTTTATTGCTGTCCCTTGCTTCTGCTACAGTCTGGGTAAAATATAGAAGGGCTGTGGATGGGTTGTGGTGAGGTCTAAATCCATGCTGAGAGGGGGTAAGGAGGCTTTCATGAAGTAAATAGGAGGTAAGTTGCCTATGAATGCATTTCTCAAGAATTTTTGAGAGAGGGGAGAGGATGGCTATTGGTTGGTAATTGGTAGGTTCAGTTCAGTTACCTCCCTTGTGAAATGGAAGCATAGAAGGTTTTCCAGACCTCAGGGTCTGAGGATTCTTTGATAGAATAGTTAACAAGAATTGAGATGAAATATGCTATAGAGTTGGCAGGAAGTTTAAGAAATTGTGGGGGTAGGTTGTCAAAAGAGGGTGAGCAAGGTTTCAGTTTTAGCAGAAGGGATTTGATATAGGCAGTGGAAACAGGTTTCAGGGAGAAGGCTGATTAGGGCAGAGTGGTCAAGGGAGTTAAAGGTAGTTTTTGGCTGTTGTTGGGGGGTGGGGGTGGTTTTCTGACAGAGTCTATAAAGTAGTTATTTAGAAGAGTGGCAGTTTCAAGATGGGTTTTGTCAGGGAAGGGGTTGGGGGTAGAGGGTTTACCAGGATGGAGTATACTGTTCATAGTGTGCCAGAATTTTTTTGGATTAGAAAACTGGGGTGGATTGGGCTTCTTGACAGAATTTTATGTTGTCCTGAATAATACATTTTAGTGATGTTTATGAGTTCTTTATATTTAAGGAGGAGAGAATGAGATTTTGACTTAGACCATTATTTCCAGGTATTGTCTCTAAGTTTCATGATGGAAAGGGTATCTTTGGAGAGCCAGGGGGTGGGATTTGGCTTGATCCTAATTTTCCTAATGGGAGCTAGGGCATTTAGTATGTTTAGGAATATTTTGTTAAATTCAAAAAAGGCATCATTTAGAGGAAGGTTATACGGGTGAGACAAGTTGATCAAGGAGAGTTGGTAGTTCAAAGTTTCTGCACTGAATTTGGACAGGTTATGGCACTTTCTATAGAGGTGGGTTTTAGGGGTTTGAGAAGGTAGCCTTAATATTGAGATAGGAAGGTGATCACTTATTGAGTCTGGTAAGGTGGTGGGATTGTGATACTGATTGGGGTCTGAAGTTAAGATCCAGTCAAGTATGGAGTTGGAGTTTTTGTGTGTGCGAGTGGGAGAAGAAATAAGTTGACTGAAGCCGAAGAAGTTAATAGAGGAACGGGGGGTGAGGGTTGGGGGAGAGATTATTCCAATCAATATTAACATTGTGTAGTATGATTGTTTCATGTGATATATCTTGGGATATCCAAGATAAGATATTTTCAAGGATTAGAATGTTTTTGCCAGGGGGTATTTAGATAGACATTATGGCCACTTTGTTATGAGGGTTGAGATGATAGTTAAGAAAGATAAGTTCTGCTGGGGAGAAGTCTGGGAGTGGTAAGGAGAGGGGGGAGAGTTTAAGTTGTTCTGAGTATAGGATGGTGACACTCCCCCCCCCCTTTTTTAGAAAGTCTATCCTGCCAGAAGATGTTATATCCAGGAGGTAGAATTTTGAAATTTGTAACATGTGGTTTTAGCCAAGTTTCTGAGAGAGTTAAGATACGGAGAGAGTGATGGGCAATCCAAGCATGAAATTCTGTTATTTTGTTTGGAAGACGTTGTAGGTTTATGTAATTGAGTGATAGGTATTTTGGTGGAGAGGAGAGGGGTTATTACTTTGTAGTCGTGGCAGTGATGGTAGTGTTGGTTGTTGGGGATGGACTGGGATTGGGGTGGATGTCCCGATCTGGTAAAAGTGTAGTAGGAAACAGTGTTAGTTTGGCAAAAAAAGTAATGTAATAGGCAGTGGATTTGAGTCTATGTTTGGGAGAGGAGACAGGAATGTTGAAATGTTTTAGTTTATGAAGCTGAATGTGGGAGAAATTAAAGAGGGAGAGGGAGACAACACAGAGAGGAAAAGTAGGACGGGTGTTAAGAGGAGGTATAGTAGCATGCTGCTGTCTTGTATGGGTAACTTGTAAGTGATGAGGGAAATGAAATTGTTAATAGAGGGGTAGATTTTGTTAAGGGATATATAGGGGTGTAGCAGATATTAAGGAGGAAAGAAGTAGATGCGCTGATGGGAGAATAGATATGAGAGCGAAGGGTATGGGGGTGTGTATAGTGTATTTAGTTAGAAGATGGTGTAGAGAAGTGAGACTATCTTAATTAGAGTAGTCAGACAGGAAAACTAAGTAGTTCTATTATGATTGGGTAGAAAAAGGAGGGTGGGGTGTGAGGAAAGAGGATAGGACTAAGAAAGTGGAAGGGCATGTGAAGATGGTGCTGAGGGATGTTATTATTGGATAATGGGAGGATGAAGGGAGGGTCTTTGTAAAGTAGGTTACATATAAATTTAGAGTATGCACGGGTAGGTGTGAATTAGGGGCAGGGTAGAGGAGCAGAGTCAGCACGTAGGGCGAATGGAGCGGGATGAGCTAAGCAAAGTATGTGCAATTAAAAAATAAACAGTTGCTTTGAAGCCATGTCTATAATGTCACTCCTCCTTTTGTTATTAATGCTTTTTTTTCTTTAAAAAGTAGTAAGAACTCTTTTAATTTGACCAGTTGGATGCCCTAAGAAATTACCTTGTCAGAGGGCTGTAAGTGAGTGAGTCAGCTATTGCCGACTCAGAGACAGACTGGGAGGGTAGTGGGGATATATTACATAGAAAAAAAAACAGATGGGTAAATGTTTCTTTAGAGACTGGAAGGGGTAGTATTGCAGTTTAGTGTGGAGTGTTTATACAGACCTGAAGGGTAGAAACTAGAATGTTTCTGCCTGGGGGGGTCTGAAATCCCTGCTGCTGGCTCATGCATTTATGCTCACTACATTAAGGATTGCAGCAAAAAACACAACCTACTAATATATTATAATGAGACATACATTTAAGTTCTGCAAAGTTGTTCAGGACAGTTGGAAGTCTCACTGGCTTTACTTATGTTAGTGGTGGTGTTTGCCACAGGATAAGTGCTGCAAATTCTATACGACACAGCTGGCTTGGGTCTGAGAAAAAAGAAAGTTAAAGATGGTTGAGAACAGTGAGCAGCAAGTTCCACACCATTAACATCCTCAAAAATTAAAATACAATTTAGAGAACAGTAGGCAATTATGAAATACCACAACATTAACAACCAAAAAATAAACAGGTAAGAGTATTAATCACAGTATAGTAGAGCGGATGTAAGTAAATAGTCTAATTATAGCAATAGTTAGATCTTTGTTTTATGGAAAATACTGCACTCTTATATATTACTGCACACACTAGCTGCAGTTTTCTCAACAGGTAACTGAACAGTCTCCCCTGGTTTTGCTAAACTTCCATACAGGACTAGCTTAGTCCTGCATGGAGGTGCCCGTTTAGGAGCAGGACGGCAGCGTGCCATGCATATTAATAAGGCGCACTGCCCGAGCTCCTAGGCTTACATGGAGCATTAAGAGTGCAGGGGGTGTGTCTGAGAGCAGAGCCCCTGCAATTTATAACAGCAGAAAGGGGTAAGGAATGAGTGAGACTGCTCATTGGTGTCTGCATATCCCCACCAACAGTCTCTCAAGTGTACAACAGCAACAGTACATACAAATATAATGAAGAAACGCTGTTATTTATTTTTTAAAAATCTGATTAAAGCTAACCGTAGCTGCGCAGGTGTGTCCATCACTTAACTACAGTTAAAGCAGCTTAAAAGGCTGAAGAGGATAATAAGGGAGATATATGGAAATGCAGCAGCTTAGCAATAGTGTAGTGGGCAGAGCATTTGCTTTACAAGCAGACATTCCCTGTTCGAGTCCCACTGCAGCACATTCCATTTTACATGGCAAAGCACATTATGACCAATATTTTTGTTGCAAAACCCACTAAATAGCATATATTTATGAACTGGAGTACTGCAAGAAATGCACATGTAAAGTGTTAGTGTCATAATGAATAAGGCCCTAGTAAGCAGGTTTTAGCACAAATAAGCAGTAGTAAACATATTTAAGTACTAGTAAGTGGGTTTAAGTCCATTTGCATGGGGGTAAGCAATGCCTACACTGCTAAGTAATTTTAAAGCTAACTCTCTGTAAGCAGATGTAGTGGCAGCTTAGCAGTGCTTACCATCGTGCAAACCCGCTTATAAGTGCTCAAAAGTGTTGTTATTAAAACTATGGTCCCATATATGCATGTGTTTTGTTTGCTATGCAACTGTTCTGTATCTGGTGTCTGGGTTAATGGGAATATCTATGCATGCTGTTATACCTAACCCTGGAATGTGTTAACTACTACTAACCCATATATGATGTTGAAATCTAAACACTATAGCACGCTTGGGAAGGCCGGTCCCAGCGGACCCAACTGTCCCACCTCAGCTGGCCGAGGCACTGGGCACCAGCATGTCTGGGGCCCAACCCCGCACCTCCCTGTCAATGGTGCTGCACCACCTTCAGGTGGAACCGCCTCAGGGGATGGGGCTCGCCCCCCCCGGGAGTGGGCATGGACTGGCACGTGTCACCCATCCCCAGGTCGGGGTTATGGTGCGTAGAGCGATCGATGAGCAGGTCAGTGATCTTCTACGCCAGCTTGAGGGCCACGTGTTGCGATTAGAGAGTCAGCCTGGCTCTGCAGCTCAGCCCCCAGTACAGCCACCTTTGGGGCTTTGAAGGTGCAGTGGTTACTGCCCATGGGTGGGGACCTCAGTCCCACTGTTACAACTAGGGGGCTTGTGGTCTTTCGATATCCCAACACCCCTCCCCATCAAGGTGTTTATCCTTACCCCCACATGTGTCATATACCGCCCCTGTATGCATCTTGTGTGTCTTGTCTGTTAACTTACCCAACCTACCTCCCCAAATATACCTACTACCCCTGACCAACATCCCACTCTCACCTGAAAAAAAAGGGCAATCTGTTCTCATAAAAAAATCTCACCCCATACATAGCTGTCCATTTTGCACACGTGTCCACTGGACACATTTAACCTGGTCTAATTGGCATCACAACTTATTACTGTTGTCCTCACCCCTCTCCCAGGAGTTTGAGTGTCCAAATCTACCTCCAAATTCAGTGTATATGCACTGCTGTTGCTGTAGAAGAAATGGGCAGCTATGGACCTTCCCCACACCCTTCCTGCATACCCCTAGCTATTTTCTCTACAGTATTTCCTTTTTTGTGCCCCTTTTTTCACCACTTTCCTGTCAACCCCTTTTTCTTTTCTTTTAAAGAAATTAGCGCGGGGATGAGTGGGAGTCAGAACTTTTAAGCAGCAGTAAGTGGGTTTAAGCCTGTTTGCATGGGGGTAAGCAATGCCTACACAGGTCAAGCAATATAGAAGCTAACTGAGTATAAGAAACTGTAACCAGAAGTTAGCAGTGCTTACGTCCATGCAAACCCACACAAACCCACTCACAACTGCTTTAAAGTGCCTTAATCACTCTGTATTCAACGAGCCATGTTCTGTCCAGCAACAAAATAAACAGCCTCTGCAAGGCTTGAATCCAGGACTTTGCACATCATAGACAAAGTGATTTAGCACTAAGCCATACCAGATATACATAAATATGTTTTAAGAAATATAACATCCAGCCCAGTCATGCAACAGTACAGAGAATGTATACCAACATCTAGATGTATGTGTGTGTGTAAATATATTAATATCTAAACAGATACAACATCTCTCTCTCTCTCTCTATATATATATATATATATATATATATATTTAGAAATGTAATAATTTAGAAATATATATATATATATATATATATATATATATATATATATATATATATATATATATATATATATATATATATATATATATATATATAAACATATATACAAGCAAACACCTACATCGGCATATATGTCTACATCTATATGTCTACATATAGGCAAGTTACATATATGTACACAGATATCTATTTATGTAGGTATATACGGACATAGTTATATATATGTAAGCAGATATATATATCTATATAGGTATATATGGCCACGTAGATAGCAATGGTAGATTAACAAAAACAAATATGTCCACATGCACCATTAGTGGGGTTGAGTGGCCCCAAACAATATACGTCTTGTACGAATAGGCATACCCCCACAGCCAAACACATCCACCCTGCAATACACTACCAAGTGTTACAGATCCCATAACCAGGACCTGACATGACATGGGCACAAGATGTTAACAGTACTACAACCCACCTGTATGATGTCAGGCTGGTATTGGTAACATATCATGCAGTACAGTCTGACTCCCTATTGGAAATGTAAAATGTGGAAGCTATCAACATCCCCAGGATACATATACACAGACACATATATGCAGATACAGATATATATATATATATATATATATATATATATATATATATATATATATATATACATATACATATGCATGTGACTACACATACACATGCAGAAATATGTACAGTAAGATACATATGCAGAAGGTGCACACAATATGGAACAGCCACTATGCCTACAGTTCACACCTGCACAATTGGACACTGTATGGGCCACCCATACAAATGATAATCGTTGCCTGCAACATATACCCACAAAGAGGTCATAGGAAAAAACACCACGCACAGGTTTGCAGAAATGGAAAACCTTTACTTGTGTGCTATTACAGTTCTATATGCCATGCCATATAGCTGTTCAGGCACTGACATCCATATAAACAGAGTAATGCAACTGTGAAACAGTTATACTAATACAGTAGTCTGGAAAGGTTCACAACTGTTGCTTCCCAGGCCAAGCCCTTCAAATTGTACAATAGTAAATGCAGACTGGGCCACAGGATACTAAACAATCAACAGTATGTAATGCAGATGTATAATTCAGCAGCCTCTATCTACACTCTGTACAAAATCACTAGGTGGTAAAGACTTCAGTTGACCAAATGGGATGTAACTGGTACATAACAAGGCATAACTGACACCATCACAAGTACACTGACAAACAGAGCAGTCTGTATGGCAGTAGGCCTGCATTAATCCAATTTATGTGAGTAATGTAAATATAGGTTAAGTATATGGTACTCTACATCCAGATACCTTAAGGCAGCTCACCCCTGATACCCCCACATTTTGTAACAGCCTAGGTCATTTATGGTGCATCCCCCCAGACTCAATAATATAGGGCCATATACCACTGTTACATACACTGGGCTCTGGAGTGCATAAGGGCACACATATATTGTGTTGGTAAAGCCTACATATATATGGCCCCATCCCCACCGTATGTGTGGGGGGATACAACAGCAGTGGACTGATGGCAGCAATGGCAGTGAGATATACACACAGCCCACTACAGAACACCCCCTGACAGCATGGAACCATACACTAAGCAAGACGCTGTTGTTACAGGATAGTCTGCAACATACCCTTAGCCAGGGAATTGAGGTTAGAAACAGAAATGGATGTAACCATGTACTGATAGCACTCAACACACACACTGCCAGTATAATATCTGACACAGGACCTGTGTGGTGGACAGACAAAACATGATAGGCACACCTCTGGCCACCAAGATGATAGGCCCACAGTTGAGAGCTATGGAGACAGACTGCATTCCAAGGTAAACTAGTATGTACACATACACCCTGTAACACCAGTACTATACAAAGCATAACACTCTGTCTGTAGTTCTGGAACCTCCTACAAATATGTAACTGGCCTGAGTGTGCCGGTTTCCCTGGAAGAGGTATTGCTACCTGCTGTCTGTAACACTGATGCCCACACACAGGAAGGATGTCCATCACACAGGAAAGGTAAAGGGACCATGCCCACATGATGTAGGGATTTGTAGTAGGTGGTTGCCATGACAGTGATAATTGGAAGTACTACACAGCAAGCTGCATGCAGTTAGCAAGTGTAGGACACTGACTGGTGCATATGCCATCACCTGATCAAGTGCATCACCTACTAAAGCCAGGCTGCAATCTAGTCAAAGCAGCTCAATCCATTCACTGGAGAGAGAGGGAGAGAGAGAGAGAGAGAGAGAGAGAGAGAGAGAAAGCAAGCAAGCAAGCAAAAGCAAAAACAAAAGTGAAAGCGGAAAAAAAATACAGCTCAGCAAACTAACAGCTGAAAATGCAGGCATTTATGCAGCTGCCATTCATAAATACATCATTCCCACAACATATATGTGAAGTATATGTACATGTATTAGAATGTAGTACCTAGTCCATCATAATGGGATAGATGATGGGGAATGAGTTATATGTGTCATCAGGTGTTGTTGTGATGATGTTCAACTTAACAACTGCTATTTGTCTCTGTGGTTAGTGGGCCATAGCTGTTAACTGTGCAGGTCAACACTGACAGACAAGATGTAAGCCATCATAATGTGTGTTGTGTAATGGGAAGTATGTATATGACGTGGCCAATAGCTGGTGGTGGAAGTAATGTCATTATGATGGACATGTGAGAGCAACTGCCCACCACTGGCAGGATACTTAGGTGAATCTGTAATGCAGCATGCCAGAATGCCATAGGTGTGTAATAGGGTTACCTGCAAACAGGTCCCACATATACCCCACTAATGTCAGGCCGTGTCCATATGTGGCACCTGTCTGTGTTATAACAAGGCAAAACAGTGCAGCTGTACAGGAAGGTGTTGTGAGATTGTGGAGCTGATGTCTGAATGTACCCCACATATAGGTATGCATATGTGTACATATGTCACATAAATAATATAGAAGGATAAATGTATATCAGCATGCATGTCCAGAAATATACATATACCCATGTGTAGACATATATATGTGCACATATATATATGACATCACATATATCTACACATATATAGATATATACCTAAATGCACATGTTTCAATATGTACAAACACACACACAAACATATATGTATGTAAATATGTGTCCCCTATATCACTACCACAGTGATGTGTGCTATGTGCGAGGCAGCAGCACACATAGCAATGCACACAGATATCTACAGCTGGCAGTGTGTGCACCATGGACAGGTATGTCACATGTTAATCCCTTCTTAGCACCACATTGCCCCAGTCTGTGAAGTATGCAATGGGAATATGGGGAATTATGGCAGATACACATGTGGAGGTGGTCAGGATTGGTAGATATAGAGGACAGTCTACAGGGGTGGCATGTGACACATGTGGTGGGTTAACACCATGGATGGTGTGTGTGGTTTGTAATGTGGTCATCTCATGGTCCACAATATGGGCAGAATGGGAACAAGCATCCCACCAACTGCCACTCACACCAGCAGTCCACGTCCTGAAGGTGCCTGGTCTGGAGGCTGAGCAGGAGGAGCATGTTGGTCATGTGAATGTGTACTGGGTGCCTCAGACTGATGTAGCTCATCCCTCATGTGTTTGTAGAGCCCGGTATGGAACAGACCCTAGACCTGAGCTCAGGGGACAGGAACATGTTGGTGTATGCCCTGGGGGGGCAACATCCCCTGGGTGGTTCCACCTGATGGTATTGCTGTAACAGTACACGAGGAGGCCCCAGCTTGGTACACACATGTGATGTGGCCAGGTATCATGGTCAGATGTGTGTGGAGACGTGGATCAGCTGGCCAATAGAACATATACATGTTATTGTGTCACTGTTATAGAACATTTGTTGGTAATAGTCTACACAATCTCAATACATGTCCAACAGCATGCATAGATCTCCCCAATAACACAGACTGACAGATGTTCAGCAATCTCAGAGCAGCCATACCACTGGCATATATGTAACCATAGTGACCCTGACAATGGCATGCAAGTGAATAGTCTGTAACAGGCCAGCAGTGATAGTGTCCACACAGGGGATATGACTACAATCACATAGCAGAAGGTGTGGTATAATACACAATCTGTCCAAATGGTAGTTAAGCTGTAGCCATACCTAATGAGTTGTGTGTACAGTCTGTTGAAGCTGATATGGTGGGGAGGTGATGGAGACGTGTATTACAAACTGTGGTAACCTTGCCATATGAGTTGCTCAGGCATGTTTCCATCTTTATGTCTTTCAGGCAAGATGTCACACATGTATTCACACATATGTATTCAGCGGATGAAAATGAGGTAATCATCAACCACCTGGTACAGCACTACCAGGTTCTCTTTGGCAGGACAGCCCATGACCAGCAGGAGTGGACCGCCCTGTGGAATGATCTAGTCCACAAGGTCAATGATGTTGGCCTGCATAACCGCAGTTATGAGCAGGTCCAGCATCATTGCAGCGACCTACTTCACAATGCCCATTGGCATGCTGCTGCAGTCCAGCGGGAGCACCTCGCCACAGGGGGGCCATGCCATCTAACCCCCCCTGGCATGTGTGGAGGAGCTCCTGGGCAGCCTTGTGGCACCTGCCCATCAGTAACACCAACAACCACTGGACCCCTTCGTGGAGGTGGGTGTCACCCACACACCAGCCGAAGAGCATGCAGGTAAGGACACAAGGCCCATCAGTAGACCACTATTGTGTAAATATCTGCAGTGGTACAGGTAGATCATGCATATCTGACATGTCATATATATATTGTGTTGCTGCATTGTAGTGATAAACAGATGTCCAGATGTGGTAGTATTGTGGGAATTTACCATTGATGTATGGTAGTACTGCACCCAGCCTGTAGCACTGCCATAGGTATGCCTGCTGACATTACATCTCTCACCCTCTTATGTAGGTCCCTCCGGGGTAACAACAAGGCAGCAGCCTGTAGCTGGTGAGTATGTCTTATGTAGATACATGCTAACACACTGGACAAGTAATGGTGATGGTATATTCCATGCACACATCTAAAACACCTACCCTGAATGCATGCTGGACATGTGCATGTATTGTTGCTGTGAAATGCATGGTCTCACAGGGGCAATCATGATGGGGTATTGAAAGGGTATGTCACACACCTGCATGACAACTAACATCCTGTCATTTTTGAATGTGTCCACAGGGAGTAACATACTGTTGGTAGGCATGGCTTACAGTAGTGACATGTTCTGAACAACATCCATATACAGTGCAACACCATTGTATATACCTGTAGGACAATTCCAACTGCTGCAGAGATACACTATGGCATAAGGCATTACAGCAGTCCACATTATCAGCTGGGTCTAGGCTGCAACATGTGGTGTTCAGTGTATGGGACACTGCAAGGTGACACAAATGTGTAGGGCTTACCTGTCATGCATCTGCATAAAAGCCGAGGGGAGGGTCTCAGCATGACACACCAGTGCACTGCAGCAGGGATCCTAATGATGGTAGGAATGGCTCTATCTGCATATAGTCAGGTTCAGGACCTGTGGCAGCCATAACCCTACCCACACTGCAATAGTGATGGCATTGTGTGACCACCATGGGATGTGCACATGAGCAGACCTTGCAATCATACAGAATAGGGGGGCATGTGTACGGTAGATTGAACATACACTGGCAATTGCAAAAGGCCCACATTGGTATACCCCTGCCATGAGCAGTGACTGCTATAATACACACAAGAGGTGTGATAAACTGTCATGATAAGAGTGTGCACACATATGCCCACATGGTGTATATGCATTGTGGTTAGCAGCTGCACACTTAACACAATCTGTAGACACTGCACGTGAAAGTACAGGACATATGTTACATACTGGGCTTGTGTACTGCTAAGATATGCAGTGCTGTGGTCCCATGGCAGATCAAGGATGTGTATATAAAATCAATAAAGGTGTGTACATGCCCCATAGCCATGGTATGCTCTGATGGTTGTCAATGTAAGCATTTCTGCAGTGGTCATACATGGTCTGTTGATGTTGACAGCTGTAAATCAGGCATCAGGCATTCACCAATGACAATAGTCCACATATCATTCCAGGTATGTGTTGCTGAAATACATAGAGGCTGTGAGAAGTAAAGCTGATATAACTGACACACATTCTGCAATGGGTTGTACACCTGTGAGTTGTGGTGCACAGTACATGGCAGGGTGCAGAACTGGTGCACAGCAATACTGTGTACATGGGTGCAGTGGTATCCAGGGAAAGGGGCATCACCTTGTCACAGCACATGCATCGCATACATGTATACTGTTGCTAGCATGGATGGACTATAACTGAACTGCATGCTGTTCTGTACCATATGTTCTGCATGTTGGCAGATGGGTAATAGGAGGACTGTGTGTAAGATCATTGTGCAACCTCACCTGTATGCATGTGTGTGTGCATCTTGGTGGTTAGCTAGTTTGCCTGCAGGGTCACTCTAGTGAAGTGGTGGAAGGTAGATGCATGTATGATGCATGTGTGCATCTGTGTGTTTGTGTGTGTGGCCATGTATGCACGTGTGATTGTGGGGTGCTCATACAGCTGTACCCCCCTTTGGGACCGGGCAGTACATGGACATGGACTGCCACACCAGCAACACAAACAGCTGGCAGTCAACGTGTTCATGCTAGGACACCAAGGGGCTCCCGTAGTGGCAGTAGCAGCCCCTGCAGTGCGGGGGGTGTGCTGTCCACACCACAGCAGGCCACATGCACGTGGTCCTGGCCAGTCTCAAGAGAGACCTGGTACCAGCAGACAAATGTCATCAGCAGGTGAGAGTAGCACATCAATGCCTGTGCAGCTTTATTGAACAACAAACAGGTCAATAAATCAAGCGCTTTCACCAGGCAAATACCTGGCTTTCTCAAGATAAAAAGTAGTGTGACTGAAAAGTTTAAATACTTAAGCATCTGAACACATGGTACTTAATTAGTTCAACAAACATCCACTTAAGAAGGCAGTTAATTAGTAACTGAACTCAGTGAGTGAAAAGTATGCATATGAAAATGCAGAATAAAAGTTCAAATAGTGAAAACACTAAAAAATCATTTAAAAATCATTTAAAAATGATGTACAAATGTGTGCATAAAAAAATCACAAATATGTAAGATAAAATACATTTACTAATTGTAACAAGAAAATCATAGCCTAGCCCTTCTCAGCTTTAGTACACTGGATATATTAATGGCCTCATTGAGACCAGGGGATTTTGCAGCATTAAGTCTAAGCTGCCATAAAAGTTCTTTATATTCAAGGCGGGCTTCCCGGTCACCTCCTCTGGCATCCTAGGTCACCTGTTCAAGAACCATAAACTTAAGTTTCATGTTAGGGCAAGAAGCAAGATGTTTAAAAAAGCATTAGTGTCCTTCTTTTTTGTAATGTCATATTGATGTTCATAAATTCTTTTTCTAAGGGGTCTCTCAGTCTTCCCTATGTAGAAACTGCAACATTCTGTGCATAATCCTAAATACACCACTCCTTTTGCTCCGCAATTGTAATATCGGTCAGCGTCAAATCTAAATTTTCTAGATGGAAGATAAAAAGAACTATCATTCATGATAAAGGAACACTGCTTGCATGCCCCACGTTTATAGGTACCATATTGAGGGGAACAATGCCTTGAATCTGATAGATGCTTTCTTTCAAATAACCATTTTAGGTTAATATCCCTGAGCCCCATGAGACTCAAACCCTGCACCTTGTGTTTGTAAGGCAAACATCTTAACCATTAGGCTACCCACCCAACTCCTAAAGTCATCACTTCCTATTCTCGAACCCAGGATCCTGTGCACTACAATCACAGCAACATACCCCTACACCATCTGAGTTGTAGTTTACTGTGCAGGTATCACATGCACCACAGGGGTCATACAGAGGTGATATGGACAAAGGGTATGAGGTGTCTGACATCAAACAGCATTGCTTCAGTATGCCAATGGGGGTTGTAGTGAGCGTGGATGTGATCATACGCATGATACAACACACACACAAGCACACTGGGTGGCAGTACTGTCATGCATGGGTGCATTTCTGCTTGGATGTGTGGTGCCAACTGTGCCAGATGGCTATACAAGGCTAGGTGATGGGTATACCTTGGCATCAGGCCACGTGACATGGTCTACACTGTGGCTCCGGCTGTAGTTTCTGCATTTGCCCACACAGGTGGGTATTGTATCCTCCATCCAGTCACCTGGGTGACTATTGTGTGTGACCAATGCTGTGCATCGCTTGCCATGTATGTGTTCCTTGGTCCATGATATGGACGATGTCTGGGATGTGCACACCTCCCACATGCATGTACAGTGACATGTGGAACTGTACCTGGGGTGTCTGGCCCATGTTGTGTACACAGATTATCATCAGATGTGCCAGTCTTGACCACCTGTGTTGGGAACTGGTAATGGACCGCAGGTTTACCCTGCACCTACATTGATAGCATTCCCTAGTAAGAGTGTCATCTGTCCCATACAGGGCATGTTTTCAGGCATGGTATGTCCTTTGTACTCACATGTGATGGCACCACAGGTGTTGCAGGTGTCCAGTGGAGAACATGGAGAAGGTGCACTGTCTGCATATATGTGCCTGTTGGACAGATGGACAGGGTGCCATGCCCTTTGTAGCCCACTGCAATCACTCCATAGTTACTCTCAGTGGCCAATATGCAGTGTACTACCCTCATATTGGCTGTTGCTTAGGTGTGTGTGTGTGTGTGTGTGTGTGTGTGTGTGTGTGTGTGTGTGTGTGTGTGTGTGTATGAGACATGGGTTGAGAGTGTGCTCTGGGTAATACTGGGGTTGCTAACTGTGATTGCCTGGCCTTGATGTCATGTATGAGTATGGATTTGCACCCCAGCCTCTCGACTATTTCACATCTGTTATCCCTGTATGGTGGACATTGTGATATATACTAGGGCCACCATATAAGAAATTTGCAAAATCCACCCCACATTGGGCCCAGCTATCACACAATCACGCCCACCTTCACACAGGATACGAGTTACAAACATACACACCTGTCATGTCTGTGAGTAGAACCCCAACCTTACTAGTTTATTACATTACAGCACTATGCAGTTATAGTACGCACCACAGAGATTACTGGGGTACTTCTTCCCCAAAGGTGTATATCACTTTGGATGACATCGGCAGGATTGGCAAAGTAGGACATTCGAATTGTAGTGAGTGTGTCTAGGCTAAAATACATTGCTCCCTATGCAGACAGTGACACACACACACACACACACACACACACACACACACACACACACACACACACACACACACACACACACACACATGTGCACACACACACACACACACACACACACACACACACACACACACACACACACACACACACACACACACACACACACAAAACATCCGCAACCGACATGTGTGGGTACAGAACCCCTAATAGAGGTCTATATCACACTACAGCATGGAGCTGTTATAGGATGCATGTGGATTACTGGAGAACTCTTTCCCCAAAGGTGTATTTCACAATGAATGACATCAGCAGGATTGCCAAAGTAGGGCATTTGAAATGTACTGAATGTGACTAGCCTAAAATGCATTGCTTCCTACACAGACACTGAAACACACAAAACATCCACAACCCACATGTGTGGGTATAGAGCCCTACCAGAATTCTATATCATACTACAGCAGTATGCTGTTACAGGATGTGCTACGGAGATTACTGGGCTGTATTTTTCCCAGAGGTGTATTTCTAGGCGGATGGCATCAGCAGCCTTGCCAAAGATGAGCATTTGAATTGTTGGGAGTGTGACTACCCTAAAAAGCATTGTTCTCTACACAGACAGGCATGCACACATTTGAAAGTCTGGGATTACAACCTAATTAATTTGTCCTACTGCAACAGTATGCAGTTACAGGACTCACTATGGAGATTAATGTGCTACAGCTTCCCAGAGGTGTATTTCTAGGTGGATGACATCAGCAGCCTTACCAAAAATGAGCATTTGAATTGTAGGGAGTGTGACTACCCTAAAAAGCATTGCTGTCTACACAGACAGATACACAGTTGCCATCTCTGGGATTTGAGCTCCTACCTAACTATTGTATCACACTACAACAGTACAAAGTTATGGTACATGCCACGGAGATTACTGGGCTGCACCTCTGCCAAGGGTGTATTTTGCAGTGGATGACCTCAGCAGGCTTGTCATAGTAGGGCTATGGGGAGGGCAGTGTGTGTACATGGGCCATAACCCATTCATCTAGAGCTTGACACGCAACTTGCAGGCACACGCAGGGTCATATTTTACAGGTGCATGTATACAGCTGCTAGATGACTACTTCCTTGTACAATCATGTTTCACAGCTGGCACATGCACCAATAGTCTGCAATGCTGACAGATACTGGTGGCTAGTATCTGCAGTGAGTGACATCTGAACCTCATGTGGTTGGGGCCATTTGGCTGTGTGCTGGGTGGGACAGGCCTGGATGGCTCCTTGTCACAGTCACCCTCTTCCACACATCTATGTATATCTACCTTTGGCTTATTATAGTGTGTTGTCATTACATATATGTCTGTATTCCTATTGACTATGTGTGCAAAGTATGCATGGTGCATACTGATGAGTGTCTGCACTAACAACTGCAACTGCCAGATATGTCTGGTCCACTGGTGTTTGCAGATATGACCCTCATGTTTAAGTGTGTGAGCATGCCCAGTATGACCTTTCAGTATGTTGTTGACTGATATTGCCTTCATTTCTCTAAGTGTGTGAGCATGCCCAGTATGGCCTTCTGTATTTAATGTGTGGATCGAGTCCAGGTAATTTGTACTGCAGTGCTGACCTTGGTTTTGTACACTGACAGGTGGCATGCTGTTTCTGCAGGGTATCCATCAAGCATTTGGCATTGACTGTTCCTACATTTCTGCATAGGATGGGGGGGGGGCTCAGCCGACTATTTCTACATTTCTACACAGGATGGGGGGCATACCTGACTGTTATTACATTACTACATAGGGGGGCATACCTGTCTATTTTTACAGTTCTACACAGGATTGCGGGGGCACACCTGACTGTTATTACATTACTATGTAAGATGGGGGTGGCACACCTGACACTTGTACACATTTGCTATGACTGTACTGGTATTTTAGGTACTCCATTTCATTCTATATTGTTAACTATCATGCTGACTAGAGGCATACCAGTGTACTACAGATCATGGCTTTGGTTGTCCTACATATTATTGTCTGACTTCCTACCCTTCAGAACTAACATCCCACTGCCTGCCTAATGTAGTCTATCTGTGTAGGCCTGGGGGAGTTAACCATAGCCATCATTCAGGGGCCATAGCACAGGCTCTGTTTGGGTTTGTCTACACCTGTCCTGCTGGCTGAGACTGTTGTTGGGTATGTGAACCACCCTGACTTGCATGTGTGGGCCATATGGACACACATGTCACTCAACACATTTCCTGCAGTGGGTTTTGTCACCCTGTGTAGTACTTGCTACTATGGTGACTCCAGTATGTCATACAGATGTCATGGTGCCACTGTGGGTGTCTACTGTCTGCTGCCATAACGTTCAGCCACCCAATTCCCTTGTATGCTCATATCCATACCATAGATACAGGTAATGACGCATTCTACTCCATTTGACAATTGGTAGGTTGAGTGACTTACCTTGAGGGTGTGCCAGACTTGTGGATGGTGCTGGAGGGCTGCCTATGTTGGATGCACATAGTACACTCCCTATACATGGTTGAGCACAGGTAGTGTCATGTTTGGCATCCCTTTTACTGTATGTGCAAGTCAGAGAGAGGTGTCATTCCCTGGGTCCCTACTGTGTCAGTGTATGTGCTATGTGCTGTCTCTTTGCCGCAGCCTCAGCATACTGGCCATCTGCCTAATAGGGCAGGCTCAGGTTGTTCCTCCTCCGAGTCACTCTGTGCCTGTACAGGCCTTGGCCTTGGTGGGGTGCTGTGTGGCCCTGCCCCATGCTGTTCCTGCTGCAGCTGTCTCCACACGATCATATTGTGTAGGTGTGGTGTTCTTGTTCAGATGTGTGTGCATTTCTGATGGGTGTCATCAGCCACAGCTCCAGTGTGTAACCAGCATTCCCCACTAGGTGACCGTAGGGGATGTCCCCATTGGCAAATCTCTGGTACAGCTGCGTCAGATGCCATATGTGATAATCGTCGTAGCTTCCAGGGCAGCCAGCACACATATACATTATAATGCCCTGGGCATCACATACGACCTGGCAGTTGATGGAGGGGATGCCCCTACAGTTGATGTAGGCCCTACCCTGATCACTGGGTGGTGCTTTGATGCATATGTGCGTGCAGTCTATAGCACCCACTACCTCGGGGTATTCTGCTATTTGGTGGAAGAGATGCATATTGTTGGCCAACACCTCACAGGTGTTGAGGAAATATATGTGCTCACTGGCATGTGCTGACAAGGCATCCAAGAACTGTTGGAATACTCTTGATGCTGATGCCTGTGAGATCCCCATGATATCCCCAGTTGAGCTTTGGGAGGTATCTGTGGCTAGTATTCCTAGGCCTACACATACCTTGATATCCACTGGGATGGCTTCCCTTTGGTCAGTTTGGTGTGTCAGGTGTGGCCTGCACAGCTCAACAATTTGCTGTAGGAGGTCTCTGTCCACCCTATAGCACTCCACTATCTCCAGCTCATGTAGCCACTGGTAGGTTACCCCGGGTCTGTACACTCTTCTCCGTCTCCTAACTGTGGGTTAATCATCAACATTCACATCCTCACCACCGTCAGCCTCTTGCACATGTTGTTCTATGTTTCCTGCTGCAGCCCTTCTCATTTTGTAGGTTTGTTAAAATTTCCCCGCTTGTATACACTGGTGGTGTAGAGTGTGGGCCGGATTCATGATGGCTTGCACGGAGTCTAAGAGTAGAGTAAGACTCCATGCAGCCATCATGTCTGACGAGAAATCCAGGAACAGCCTGCAGGGGCGTGCAAGAGAGCTCCTAAAACAGCTCTTACATGGACAGGGCTGGGATATGCAAATTACCTCAATTGCAGATGAAAGGCATGCAAATGAGGTAGATTTGTGATTCAGGAAACCCAAACCTGTCCGAGTAAGAGCAGTGTTATTTGCAGAAATGTATTCAGTTGACAACTGAGTACCGTTCTGCAAATAGCAAAACGGAGCCGTGACAGCTCCAAATAAAGGTTGCATCCAGTGCAGGAAGCATGCCAATGGCCAAATATACGGCCATTGGAAATGTTTCCTGATGCAATATGAAAAAAAATTTTTTTTTTTTTCTCCGATTTCCGATGTTTAAGCATAGTGCAGCGCCTCGCAAACGGGCTGCGCTCTAAAACCTAGAAAACTAAATATTAAAACCCACAAATGTGGATCTTATTTAAATTGTTAATGTACAATGCAAGGGAATGGCGGGCTGAAGACAACATGGCCACCGAGAAGAGGTTGCTAAGGGGGGAAGCTCAGTCTAAGAGATGTAACCAAGCATTAGTAGGCAATCCTATGTAAATGAGGGTTAGGATAGTGAATCGCAAGTTACATAGCAAATGAGCACAGTCAGTGGAATGTAGGAGTAGGATAAGGGAAGTAATAGAGTAGAAGATAGGTGACATCACGAGGGAGGTATGTAGGAAAGAAGTGAAGCTCATTGGAGCAGAGTGGCATGTGTCAGCTGTCATTTTCACATCATGGAAAGAGGTGTGTCAACAGGTAGGCTAGGGAAAGGCAAGAAATGGAAGGTGTATGCCGTGGATAACACCAAAGTTTCTTGCTGAGCTTGTATGCGTGCATGTGCGCACCTGTAAACCCGAGTAAGACAGAGTGCATGCGTGTAAGCGTGAGAGTGTGCGTTTAAGCCGGAGTAAGCATGTATAAGGCTGATTAAAGAGTTGTAAGCGCGTTTGTGATGGTGTGCACGCACTTTAACCCGAATAAGCAAGTTTTAGTCTGTGTAAGCGCGTGTTAGCTGGTGTGCGTCTCTTTGCGCTTGTGTGCACGGCGCTCCCCCCTGAGGAAACAGAAAGGAAAAAGGAAGCACAACAAATAGTAGGAAGCTACCAGGGAATACTAGCAGAGCTAGCAGGTGAAAACAATCAGAATCAGGCAATTACACAGGCAGTACACTAGCCCAGCCCAGCCTAGCACTTAAAACTCTACAAACAACAGTCCATTATGTTTCTCACAACAGACACTGCAGTAAGCTAATAGAAGTGAAAACTGAAAAAGCTTTACTGAGACAAAGAATTGTTAGAGCTGCCATTGCTGTTATAAGGCGACATATGCAACATGCTGAGGGTGGTGACAATGCAAATGCTGCTGGACAACCCACAGTGAGGAGACGGAGAAGAGTGTACAGGCCCAGGGTAACCTACCAGGGGCTACATGAGCTGGAGACAGTGGAGCACTATAGAATGGACAGAGACCTCCTGCAGCAAATTGTTGAGCTGTGCAGGCCATGCCTCACACACAGAACCAACAGAGGGGAACCCATTCCTGTGGAAACCAAGGTATGTGTTGGCCTAAGAATATTAGCAACAGGTTACCTTCCAGAGACCAACTGGTGATATGATGGGGATATCACAGGCATCAGCATCCAGGGTACTGCACCAGTTCCTGGATGCCATGTCAGCACATGTCGGTGATCATGTATATTTCCCCAATTCCCGTGAGGTATTGGCCAGCAATATGCATCTCTTCCAGCAAATAGCAGAATACCCTGAGGTAGTGGGTGCAATAGACTGCACGCACATATGCATCAAAGCACCAGCTGGCGAGCAGGGTAGGGTCTACTTCAACTGCAAGGGCTTCCCCTCCATCAACTGCCAGGTCATGTGTGATGCCCAGGGCATAATACTGAATGTGTGTGCAGGTTGCCCTGGAAGCTACCATGATTCCCATATCTGGCATCTGACGCAGCTGTACCAGACATTTGCCAATGGGGACATACCACATGGTCACCTAGTGGGGGATGCTGGCTATGCACTGGAGCCGTGGCTGATGACACCCATCAGAAACGCACACACACCTGAACAGGAATGCCATAATGAGGCACACGCACAAACACGTAATGTAATAGAGCGTGTGTTTGGGCTGCTCAAGTCACAGTTCCGGTGCCTGGATACATCTGGTGGAGCCTTGCAGTACTCACCAACTACATGTACCCAAATTGTCATGGTATGTGCTATGCTACATAATATGATCCTGCGAAAACAGCTGAAGCAGGACCAGCATAAGCCTGGGCCAAACAGCCCCCCACCATTGCCAAGGCCATCACAGGCAGAGCATGACTCGGAGGAGGAACAACCTGAGCCTGCCCCAGTAGGCAGAAGGAGGCATGCCCAGTATGCTTTGGCTTTGGAAAAGAGGCAATGCATAGCACATACACTGGCTCAGTAGAAACTCTGGAAATGATACCTCTCTCCGACTCGCACATATAGTAAAAGGGATGCCTAAGTTGACACTACCTGCTTTCAAACATGTACAGGGAGTGTAGTATGTGCATCCGACATAGGCAGCCCTGCAGCACCACCTAAGGCATGATTGCCATGTGTTAAGCAATATAAAGCAGTGCTAAACAGCATTTACCACCATGTAGTATATGCAAACAAAATCGCACACACCAACTAGCACAACTGTGGTCAATGTTGAGTAATATTGGGCAACGTCCAGCAATGTTGGTGAATATTGAGCAATGTTGGACAAGCCTGGTCTAAGTAGGGCATAGCTGAATAAAAGCCAACATGGTCATATTTGCTTAACTGGCCCTTAAGCAGTCTGGTCTGCTCAGTATGAAAATATAAAGCAGTGATGGGCCTCGAACCCAGGGTACTATGCACTATAGTCAAAGTACTGAACCACTAAACCATGACAGTACTGCAGTGGTCAGCGTGTATGAAGGAATGTTGATAAGTCTATGCAAAGTATCTCATGGAAACCCTGCAGGCACAGCATAATCCCTGTTGAGTTATGACACAAAAGTGAGTCCTGCAGTAAGAAAAGAACATGACTTCCAACACACACAGTATAAATGTTAATATTGGTCATGTTCACACACATCAACAAATGTAGTGGACCTCAGATAGCAACATACTGAAAGGTCACACTGGGCATGCTCACACACTTGAATAAATGAGACAAATGTCAGGCAACAAAACATGGAAAGCCTGAAATGGGCAAGCTCACACACTTAGGTCATGTCTGAGTACAGCAGTGGGCCACGCATATCTGGCAGTTGCATGTGTTAACCCAGGAACCTGTCACTATCCAGCAATCCACCCTGTGCACACAGTTATATGACAACAGATACATCTATAATATAGTGGAACCCTGTCATAATCAAATATGTTCTGCAGATACCAAAGTTGTTCATAGAAACTGGTAAAGCAAAGATGATAAAGACCTGCAAACAGTATCAGCAATAAACATTGTGCATCCTGAACA
Organism: Protopterus annectens; assembly: GCF_019279795.1. Taxonomy (NCBI): domain Eukaryota; kingdom Metazoa; phylum Chordata; order Ceratodontiformes; family Protopteridae; genus Protopterus; species Protopterus annectens. The sequence continues at coordinate 1,416,731,706 of NC_056746.1, read as the reverse complement.
TTAGCATAGGTTCAGAGGTCAATACTAGGCTATCTGCCCTAGGGCATGTACAAGCCTAGCCAGAGTATGTTTGGCATTCGCAACCCTGTCAGATTACTACACTGTGTGTGTGAATAGTAGGTCACACAAGATAGCCCATGTTTGTTTAGGCTAGTGAGCCTCTGTCTAGCAGGGACACAGAAGATATCCTGGGGGTAAACATACGATCACCCATACAGTCGTCAAGATGTCTCCTGTAGGTGGTCAGTGGGTGGCTCTGCCTATGTGAAACTGGGATTACAATCTGGAGTGAGTGGAGCCTCTGGAATAAGAATCTGTCCCTCCAGCATGTCCTATTAACATCTGTGCTGAGGTATACGTCCCTGGAGTGTGCAGCTCCAAGGGAGTCGGATATCCTGAGGTGGAGCGTGTCCAGTAATTCTGGGTTGGGTATATCTGTAAACAACAGGCACACATCATATCCGAGTAGGTGGTAAGCGACTGAGTAGAGCTTGAGTTACTGCATCCGAACTGTGCAGGGCATCCGTGTGAGTCCCTAGATCTGCTTGGTGAGGAACTTCTGTGGCCAGTACAGTTGCTGCAGGTGTCGGGTAAGGTACAACCCAAATGTGGCATTGTAACCAAACATGGTTGTGATGAGTATAGGGGTACAATGACCTCACTCTATCTAGATGTGAAACCATATGGGATAAGGTGGCCCATATAGAAGGTGTGTCCAACCACTTTGGCAATGTGAATGTCAAAGGCGACAGCACAAACAAGTCATGTCCCCAAACCCCTAACAACTCCTACCGTATGTAATGGAGTACTACCTATGTGGTAATGTGTGGGCATGTTTTTATTCCCAAAGGGGATGACTATGCAACTAATGGCATTTAGCTGTAGGCCATGGCTCAGGCACCAGTCATCCATCTCTGTGAGTCCCTGTTTGAGCATGCATGTGGCAACTGGAGAGTTGATCATGGCACCCAGTTTGCAGTCAAGTGTGAACATGTTCAGCCATATTCCCCCTGTGGTAGCCTGTACGTCAGACAAATATATACTGAACAAGAGAGGTCCCAGGACCGAGCCGTGTGGGATGCCACATGTAACTGGTGTATAGTCAGACATGGCACCTGCAATTCTGACCATATGGGTGCTATCCCTGATCCAGGTAGCAATCCATCGTGTGAGATATGTGTCCATATCGATGCTGGTGAGCCTATGCATAATGGCACAGTGGGTTATTGTGTTGAAGTGTTTAGCAAGGTTCAGGTAGGCTGTGTGGACAACCATCCCTATGTTGATGGACCTGCTAACCATTTAAAGAATACAAACAGGTTCAAGAGGCAAGATCTGCCCACAACAACGCTGAAATGTGTAGGACACAGTGTCTGTAGGTTCTTGATGTCTATGTGTATGAGTCCCATGACAATACGCTCCATAGCTTTGCAGAACAGGCTAGTTAGGCTTATAGGGCAATATTGTCTGTGGTCCGTTGTGGCACCAACTCTGTGGAGTGGGACCACTGTCACTGTATGCTATTTCTTGGGTACATATCCTGTAGTAACTCCGATATTGAACAGTGATGTAATGTGAGGGTTACGTCTGTCATGTAGCTCGTGTAAGATGTAGGCCGGGACACCATCTGGTCCCATTGATACTGTGATGTATGCTTTGGGGAGGGCAGCACTCACCTGTTGCTGCGTGATGTCAGGGAGGATATACTCTGTTGGAATAGATAGTTGCTCCTTAGGGGGGATGGGGGGGAGACATCTGTACTGAACCTGTTTACCAGGATGTTGGCAATGCCAGTGGGTTCAGGGTAAGTTTAGTCAGTATGCAGTAACTCACAGCATATCAGTGAGTGTCCACCCAGGTTCCTGACATAACTGAAGAAGGCCGTGTGATAGTCCTATGTGTCTGGTGCAATTGTCCGGTAGAAGCAGCCCTTAGAAATGTTCATGAGTGATCGTAGCTGTCTGCGAGTACAGATCACAGATGCCTTCCCAGTCTGGGATTGTGCTCTATCATGTAGTAGCTTCCTCCTGATGCTGTACAGCTTATTGATGGCTGGGGTCTACCAGACAAGTCCCCTGCCATTGGAGGAGTGAGTCCTGTTGTTATTTGGGATAGCACAATCCATGCAGTCCACTAGGTGTCCATAGAATGTGTATGTAAAGGATTCAGCAGTGTGAGCCGTATTTGTCACTGTCTCAGGGTCTCTGAAGGATACCACCTTGCTTTGGTGAAGTGAGACATTGGCTCATGAGAAGTTCACCAAGATTACCCAGGATGGGTGTGTGGAGGGTATATGTATGTCCAGTGAGATACATGTATATTCTGACCTTACCAATGAAGGGTATATCGCTGGTGTGGAACATAGAGTCGCCATGTTGGTGATGATCTGGTCCAATATCTATTCCCCCTTGTGGCTGTGCTGACTGGTTGTGCCATAGCATATGCGTCTACAAATTGTAGCGACTGTTGGGTGAGGGTTTTGGGGCTTGAGTAGTATCCCCAGTCAATATTTGTGTATATGAAGTCACCCAATATAATTGTGTTTGTGGAGACCTTCATATTCTCTATAGTTCCTATGAAAGCAGAGTGTGGTTCCAGAGTTTGGGAGGGTGGTCTGTAGCAGGCAACAAACTGAAAGGCAGTTTTGCACAATGGTAGTTGTATATGTATGGTCTGTGATGCTTTGTGCAGTGCTACTAACCTGAAGGTGTGTGTATCTGTGATGTATATGGATACTCCCCCTAGTTGTGTTGTCTGTTCCAAGTCTTGTTGTCAGAAAGCATGGTATGAAACATAACCTGGTAGTGCTGGTGTGCATAAGTGAGCCTGAACCAGGCGTCTGTTAGTGCACAGATATCGCTATCCTCCATACTGAGGAGAGCCCTGAGTGGCTGCAATATGAGGATAACACATCTGGTGTTGAGTAGCATTACCCTTAGTTTCATTTAACCTGTAATGTCTATGGAGGTGGGTTTGTCTTTTGAGCCCCGCTTAAAAAAGGCACTATGGTGGTAGCAAGAGCCTTAGTCAACATTTGAAAGTCCAAGGGTGACAGGTGCAAGCTGTCTATAGTGAAGCTATGTGGCATGTTGAGCATGTCACCACAGGCTGACAGACACTGTATCCCCTATGAATGAAACAAATTTGTTAGGCAACTGTTAAACGTGATATGTTTGTCTGTATACTGTGACATCATAATTGGAGGGTGTAAGATGCTAGACAAGGTCAGGGTCATACTGGCCTGGGCTACATGATCAGAGTGTTCCTCCATGAATCATGTCATGTGGTCTAGGGAGTAACGTCTGAGGTTTTACGCACCGACATGGACAATGATGGTGCCAGGCCTGTACTTGCTTTGGAGTGACCTGACTGCATGTGTTATGTGGCAGATCCTGGCACCCGACAGACAGCCCAAAGTGACTATTCCCTTGTTTGGGCTGGTGAGTGGTACGTCAGTGTGTCTGACAATAAGTGTCGCCTATTACAAGTGTATTAAGTGTGTTGTTTAGCCCGAAGGGCAGTGACTGTGTGGCACACTGACATTGTGAACTATGTGATATGTGGGTATTGTAGTGGGGTAGCAGTTGTGTGTGTGTCTGCTTTGGAGGTCTCTGCTGCTTAGGCAGAGTTCATTTACAGCATCCGAGTATGTCTATGTGTGATAATGTGGTTTGAGTGCTGTCGCTAGAGGATATGTGAGACTGATATGTGGTGTGTGTGGTTACCTTCACCACCTGATAGACTGTGTCACTCATGGATTGAGAGAGTTCAGCACCCTGTATGTCTATATAGGTGCATCTCACACATATATCTGAGTTTGTCGGGAGGAGGAGAGGGCTGTCTGTGTACTTGAGGCAGATGTGACATTGTGTCAGTATCACAATATTCACCAGCTGGACTGGAGAGTACACACGAAACCGACCCCTGGACATGTGTTAGAAAAAATCTACATGCTGCTTAGAAAATATATTTACATACTGCTTAGAAAATATATTTACATACTGCTTAGAAAATATATTTACATACATTCTACCTAGAAAAATATATTTACAATGTGTGCTGCTTAGGAAGATGTGCATTTAATCATTCAAACATATATGAATTGTGTGATCAAATATATAGAAAAATGTGTGCTTTGGTTAGGAATAAATGTACTTAAATTCATAAAAGTTAGGTAATGCATTTAATTCTGTCTTGCTAGTATAAAATAAGAAATAAACCTGCATGTTATTACTTGAAGCACAAGCTGCAGTGTAATCAGAAATTTGACCTTGGCAGCTTGCAGATGCAGTCTGGCTCATGTCTTTCAAGTAAAGATTATTTTGGAAAGTTGGAAAATAATAAATCTGTTTGCATGTAAGTCTTCCTTCCTGCCTCCACCAGGGAAGTAGCCTTGTGCGCACTATCTCTGATAGTGCGCAGCTGGGGACAAGAGAAACAAAAGAAGGCTTTAAGGAAGACTTACATCTATTGTATTTGAACTAATCAGAGTACCTTGAATTGGCTACATCCTCAGGAGGTCATCGTGACTGACCAGCTGTCTGCAAGGCTGCAACTTTCTCATGGGAAAAGGACTTTTGAAAACACAAGATCAGCAGTTTTATGAATAACTATGATGTAAAGACCCTGTCACTGACCACACCAGTAAGGTGGGCAAAACTGATAATGAAATGTATATAACCAATGTGTTTTGGTCAATAAAACAGTCAAAATTCTATACAAACTTTGTGTATGGTTTTTTGCCTCCTAATGTACATTAGTGATATCTGAGCTTTCCTGCATTATTGTTTGTTATTGATTGACATTGTGTTTGAATAACTCAATGATTTTTACAGTCTGACTCTAACAAATTTATTTAACATCTTGGTCCTAATCGTGCCGGAATTCCCTTGGTAAGCTACAGGTCAGAATATATAGGTGGTATTGAAGTCTGCGCAGAAGAAGGAAAGACCTCCGACTGAATTGTCGTGTCCAAAGAGGCTGTCCACTTGTCTGATCTGTGGCCGAAAAGCGGAAAACTGGGTCCTAAAAAGCCTATCAAACATAAGGAGGAGGCTCGGGTAAGCAGAATTCCTCTCTTTGTTTTTGTTTTAGATCGGGGACCAGATTACACTGTGCTATTGCTAAGGTTTGTGATAGCAGGGAGAGAGGTAGTCGAAGTATTGTATCTTGAGTCATAGATCAGGAAATAAAGCAAAACAAAGTAAACAGTCATTCTAGACACTACTGTGAATACGGGGAATAGAGATACCACGTGGTACAAGAGAAAGGGTTACGTAACAGTTTTGTTGTTGTTTTTTTCTCTCTTTTCTCTCTCTCTCTCTCTCTCTCTCTCTCTCTTCTTTTTTCTTTCAGAGACATGGGAAACGAGTGCACTAAAGGGTCACGTGACCCGCCCCTAACAGAAGATGCAAAATATATGCAATTACAGAGAGCAGATAATGTGAGATATTTTGCAACATGGGTTAATAAGTATGACTTTGATGGTAAATTGGATAAAATGGCATTAATAAAACTTTTGAGACAGTTAAAATCTGACGCAGAAGGTCAGGCAAAAAAACAACGACAGTTGGGTGTTCCTCAAGCACACAGGTGGATTGAGGAAGCAAACCGAAGGGAACAGAAAAATAAAAATGCAAAGGCATTATTTTTAGACAAAGAGGATAATAATGTAGTAGTAGCATCGGTCCCTCCCCTACCACGCCCACCGATGCCTTACTCAGAATATGAAGCGGGAGGGCGGGCTGACCCCCCTCCACGTTACCCAGAGACAACAGGGACATTAAGACAACCGTTTGTAAGAGAACCTATCGGGACTAGATCCCGAACACGCCAAACACTTGTAGATATTCAACCAAGCGGGAATTTATTAGATGAGGGTGAGGAAATCTGTCCATTAATAGAAGTACCAAACCCGCAGGCAGGACAGGAGGGCCAGGCCTCAACTCTCTTAGTGTATAGACCATGGACACGGAAGACATCCGAAAAGCTACAGAAGGAATTCCCCATCCAAAAATTAACTTTGAGAAATTTTTACAGGATTTACAGGGTATGAGATTAAGTTACCACTTAAATGGGGAAGAGGTAGAAAGAGTAGTTAGACAAATTTTAGGTCCAGACTGGCACATGATTTGTGGCACCTGGAATGCTCGTGACGCACAACACAGGCCACTCCTACATAGTGACGCAGAACTAGATACTAGATTGAAGGGTCTTACAGACCGCATCACTGAAAATGGAAACCTAGGGCAGACTGGACTTGCATTAACCAGTGTGTACAACAAGATAATGAAACTGTGGATGCATACTATGGAAGATTGTTAGAATGTTTTAATAACCATAGTGGCATGCCTGTTCCTGAAAATCAAAAAAATGATAGTTCATATGAACAACAATTGAAGAATGCATTTTTGAAAGGTTGTATTGCCCCTGTCAATAGCTTCATCACGAAGCACATGATAGATCACCGAACAAGTAGGCTTCAAGCCTTGTTAGAATATGCTAGACACGCTGAAAACATTTTAACAGTAAAAGAAAAAAACGCAGGTCTTCACAGCTGAAGACGGTGCGGAAGTTTTGTAGTACAAGCAGCCAAAAAGGGCAAACAAAATATTCAGCGTAACAAACGCTCTGGCCAAAACTCAGAAATTTATGAGAGCAGAAACAAAAATGGTGAATCCTTCAATCCCGGTAAGAAGGGACATTTGGCAAGGGATTGCAGGAGCAAGGCACCTGCGGAAAAAAGGATAAGGAAGATGAGGATTGACTATATGACAGTTATGCTGCTCAGCAGTCTTCAGAAGAGACTAATGAGCAGGGGATGATGTAAATACCTTAGAAGAAGCAGATGACATGCAACTGGATGTAGAAGTTGGGGAAAGTGAAGTTTTAGATCTGGCACTACTGAGCTTAGAGCTCTATTTAGCAGACATGAAACCCGCAGTTACACTTCTGGTAGAAGGGGGAGAAATCAAATTTTTGTGTGACTCAGGAGCATCACGACCTTTGATACATCGTTCAAAGTTACCGAACACTCTGAGTCACCTGATTTCATATTAGTGAAAGCAGCAAACGGACAGTTGTACAGGGAACCACTTTCCCATGATATAGCAATAACTGATCCAGTCTCGGGCATGACCCAGAGAAGTAAAATAGTACTTTCTGCCAAATGCCCCATGAACCTATTAGGAAGAGACCTTATGCAACTTTTGGCATAGCAGTAGTCCCTACCATGAACGGTATGGAGGCACAGAGACAAACTGACACCTTTGTAGTACGGTCGGAGGGGGAGGCTTATTATTGGTACAGCCAGGATCTGGTTACAACCGGACCAGGGGCAGTGACCGAGGAGCTGATGAATGTAGCCACCAGCAAGGTGCCTCCCCTCGATACTGACCAGCAACATTTATTACATTGTACCCTATATTACTGTAGCACACCAGGACCTGATAAGGAATACGAACAAAAGTTGTTCAGGAATCCTGCAAATAGACTGATATTACGGACCCTATATTGGGACACTGAGGGCAACAGTGTGGTGAGTTGTTCATTACCTCAGGAGTTTTGGAATTGTACAAATCCAATAAACTACCACACGTTAGCCTAACTAAAAACAAGAACGTTAGGTGGGTAGACTTGGGTGACAAAGTGACAGGATGGGAGAGACTAACTGACTCAGAGTTATCGGACTTAGGAGTACAAAACAGAAACTGAATTGGTTAGCATAGCACCCAGCTGTACACTTACAACAGAGTGAAGACAGCTGAATGGCGTTCTTGATAGAAGAAGAAGAAAAAGCTTTGAGTGAAATACCAAATGTTCTTTGGTCAACAGGAAAATCAGATGTAGGACTTATTCGTACAGCAGGGCCAGTAATTATTACACCAAAATCAGCCTTTAGACCAAGAAAAAGACAATATCCTTTGAGCAAGGATGCAGAACAGGGAATCAAACCTATTATAATGGCATTACTCAAGGAAGGGATACTGGTGGAATCTTTAGATTCACCATGTAATACTCCTCTATTTCCTGTAAAAAAAGCAAACGGGGAATGGCGGATGGTGCAAGATTTACAAGCTGTAAATGATGCAGTGATACCAAGAGCACCTACGGTGCCAGACCCACATACTTTGTTAAATGATTTGAAGCCGCAACAGAAATATTTCACCGTGGTAGATATTAGCAATGCATTTTTCTCAATACCTATCCACCCTGACAGCCAGCATTGGTTTGCATTTACATTTCAGGGCAAAAGGTATCGTACACCGACTACCACAGGGATATAGTGAAAGTCCAACAATATTCGACAAGAGATGGCTAGCAACCTGGCGGTTCTCTCCACCAGGGCAGCCAAGTACTACTTTATGTAGATGACATCTTGCTTGCAGCTCCTACCCAGCAACAGTGTAGGGAAGACACAATAGCATTACTGAAATTCTTAGCTGAGCAAGGGCATAAAGTGAATAAACATAAATTGCAACTTTGGAAAGAACAGGTTAAATACCTGGGATATGTGATATCCAAAGAAGGCAGAACATTAGATGAAGAACGAAAAACAGCTATTTTACAAGCACCCAGACCAACTACCAAGAAAGAAATGATGTCTTTCTTGGGAACGACTAATTTTGTCGAGTTGGATACGAATTATGCTTTAGAAACGGCTCCATTGGCTGATTTAATATTTAAAACCAATGGCAGCACAAGAAACACTACACTGGACTCGGAAGCAGAGGCAGCCTTTTGCAGACTAAAAAACTGATAGTTTCATCATTAGTTTTAGGGCTTCCAATTACCATAAGAGATTTTTCCAAACTGTAGATTGTATGCGGGATATATGACGCCAGTACTGACGCAACAACATGGCGGCAAGCAACGCCCATAGCTTATTATTCATCACAGTTAGACCCGGTGGCACGATCATTACCACCCTGCGTACAAGCAGTAGTCGCAGCAGCTATGGCAGTGCAAGCTTCAGCCTCAGTGGTGTTGTTTCATCCTCTCACGTTGAGAGTACCTCATGCAGTTGCAATAATTTTGCTGCAGGAAAAAATAGCATTTTTATCCCCTGCCAGACATCTTTCTTGCATGACCATACTATTGAGTCAACCCCATATGACAATTGAACGTTGTACAACATTAAATCCGTCAACGTACTTCCAATTCCTGTGGATGGCATACCGCACAGCTGCCTACAGGAAATGGAACAAATAACCACACCCAGACAAGATCTTACTGACATACCTTTAGCTGACGCAGAGGTGACATTTTTTGTGGATGGGTCCTGTAGACGAGGTCCTACAGGGAAGAACCTAGTGGGCTATGCAGTAGTGACTGATGACGAAATCATAGAAGCACAACCCCTGCAACATAACCTGTCAGCTCAAGCAGCAGAATTGATAGCTTTGACGTGCTTGCACTCTAGCGAAAGGCAAATGTGTTAACATATATACTGACAGTCAGTATGCTTTCTCTACAGTGCATGTCTTTGCACAACAATGGAAAAACAGGGGAATGATAACATCTACTGGCAAACCGATTAATCATGCAATTAATTCTAAACCTGTTAGATTCTATTCAGTTACCCACTAGAATAGCTATCTGTAAATGTGCAGCCCATACAAAACAACAAGACAGAATTTCAAAGGAATGCTCGGGCTGATGCAGCTGCAAGCTGCCTCAGACCCAGAAACTGTGCTTTTAAATGAAGAACTACAACCTTCTGAGACTTTAGATTTAGAAATGTTAAAAACAATGCAGACATTAGCTACAAAAGCGAAAAGCAAAAGTGGATAAAACGAGGAGCAATCCTTAAAGAGGGACTGTACATCTCCAAAGAGGAGAAGCCCATATTACCATCTAATTTATTTAGATATGCAGCTTTGTTGAGCCATGGGCAGAGCCATGTCTCAACAGGGGATGGTACAGTTAGTTAACAGAACATTCCAAACATATGGATTTACGAATTATACACAAAAATTTTGTGCAACATGTCATATTTGTAGCAAACATCATGCACAGGGAGCATTTAAACCAAAGCGAGGGAGTTTTCCAACACCACCCTATCCGCTCCATACTATTTGTATGGATTTCATAGAACTGAACAAATGTGAAGGGAAAAAGTACTGTTTAGTAATCATAGATATGTTTTCAAAATGGGTAGAAGCTTTTCCAACTAGAAATCCGGATGCAGCAACAGTGGCAAAGGCCCTAGTGAAAGAAATCATTCCTAGATTTGGCATACCGGAAAGAATCTATAGTGACAATGGGACACATTTCGTTAACCAAACGATACAGCAGCTTGGGAGATTTTTGGGATTTCTTTGAAAACCATTGTGCTTATCACCCTCAGTCAGCAGGACTGGTGGAAAGATACAATGGAATATTGAAAACAAGCTGAGAAAATTGATGAGTGAGACTCAAAAGACTTGGATTTGCTGTCTGCCTTTAGCACTGCTGAGCATGAGAACTGTTCCAAATGTAAAGGGCCTGACCCCTTTGAAATAGTGTTTGAAGGGCATATTGTGTGCCACAATGGAAGGCCCTCATGCCTGCAGAGCTGGAGGCCGATGACTCATTAGCTAGTTATATGAAAAAGTTTTTAACAAATAAGACTGTTTTGCAGTTGAACTCTTTTCCAGATAAACAAGAAACGAAACCAGAAGCCGTGCTGACCCCGGGGTCCTGGATTTGGCTGAAAATCATAAAGAGAAAGAACTGGGCGAGTCCAAGGTGGGAAGGTCCGTACCAGGTACTGCTGGCAACACCCACCGCAGTGAAAATCGCTGAGAGATCATCTTGGGTTCATTTAACCCATTGCAAACCTGTTAAGAAATTTAGTTTAGACATACCACAGGATCAGAATGGCCAGAGGCAGAATGAATAAAAATGTGAAACAACCCCAGAGACACTGGTTCACTGGCCTACTGATCATACACTTAATAACTATGTTTGTAGTAACCTTTTGTTGTTATGGTTTTTCTTGCATATAACTACAGAAGTGAAATTAATAAAACGTGATGAAGGACTGGCCACAGACTGGCACCCAAACTTTAACACATACCTGGCTATGAAGCGAGTTTATGTAGAGACTATGAACATTTCAAATTGCTGGGTCTGTACTGCAATACCCACAGCATATGGAGGACTTTTGATGTCTGCTGTCCCCTTGGGAATAAATGCAACTTGGGAAAACCTGTTATTTGACACTGGTACTGTGAGATCACAAGACAAAGTGGCATTACATTTGCCTGTTACTCAGAAAGGAATTGTTTGTTTTGTTAAAATGATACACTCCAGGTTGGTTGGAGTAACTGTAACATAACTGTGTCTTACAAATGTTATATAAAACCTATAGACCAAGGTACTAGTTGCAGCAATTATGATTCATATTTAAGCTTGATGAAAACAACATTGAGAAATGTGCAAAAATCTCCTGAAATATATAGACAATTCTCTGTTATAGATAAGAAAATGTTTCATTCAGGGTTAACCCAAGCATCAGTACAAAAGTAGAAAATTGTTATTTTGTTTGTGGGAAAAAGGCCTATAAATGGTTACCTGAGAATTGGTCCGGCAGTTGTTTTTTGGGTTATCTGGTTCCAGCCATAAGACATACTGCAGAATTGCCTCTGGGTAAGATACGTAATGTGAGAGATGTGACTCACCGAACTGAAAATACAGTCAGAAAACCTACTAATCCAGTGGGTAAGATCGAAGCAAGCTGGAAGGATCATTCGTCTGTGAAGGACAAAGAAAAATTGACCCATATGGACTTGAGTGACAGTGTTATATCCTGGGCCGGAATATTCCCAGCCTATGGAGCAGTCAAATCGATTTGGGAATTGAGAAAATTGTCGAAACTTCTCGAAGTAATGAGCAATGCGACTTTTTCTGCTCTTGAACTTGTGACTGATGAGATGAATGCAATGAGAACAGTTGTATTACAAAACCGAATGGCTCTCGACTTCACCCTAGCGGCGAGAGGTGGTACGTGCGCGCTTATCAAAGAAGAATGCTGTGCGTACATACCAGACAACCAACATGAAATCAATGACCACCTAGAGGTAATTCAGCAGGTGTCAGCAATGACAGAACCAGGCCCAAACCCACTGACGAACTTTTTCCAGAATCTGTTTGGGGGGTGGGGGTCGGTCCTTATGAACATTCTGATTGCAATTTGTGTGGTGCTGCTCATAATTGGAGCATGTGTCTGCTGCGGGATACCCTGTGTGAAAAAATTAGTTAAGGACTTAGTTGATGTATCAGTGACTGAAACTATGTACCAGGATATAGAATTGAACTTATTGATACCGAGTGAAAGTCTATCTGAAATATAAAACAAATGACTTACTTAGCTGAAAGTCCATGAAAGGAAAAGGCTAAGAAATGAACTAACACTGTTTATGTTTCATATAGTATTAAATGCATTAAAAGGAGGGAGAATGTTAGAAAAATCTACATGCTGCTTAGAAAATATATTTACATACTGCTTAGAAAATATATTTACATACTGCTTAGAAAATATATTTACATACATTCTACCTAGAAAAATATATTTACAATGTGTGCTGCTTAGGAAGATGTGCATTTAATCATTCAAACATATATGAATTGTGTGATCAAATATATAGAAAAATGTGTGCTTTGGTTAGGAATAAATGTACTTAAATTCATAAAAGTTAGGTAATGCATTTAATTCTGTCTTGCTAGTATAAAATAAGAAATAAACCTGCATGTTATTACTTGAAGCACAAGCTGCAGTGTAATCAGAAATTTGACCTTGGCAGCTTGCAGATGCAGTCTGGCTCATGTCTTTCAAGTAAAGATTATTTTGGAAAGTTGGAAAATAATAAATCTGTTTGCATGTAAGTCTTCCTTCCTGCCTCCACCAGGGAAGTAGCCTTGTGCACACTATCTCTGATAGTGCGCAGCTGGGGACAAGAGAAACAAAAGAAGGCTTTAAGGAAGACTTACATCTATTGTATTTGAACTAATCAGAGTACCTTGAATTGGCTACATCCTCAGGAGGTCATCGTGACTGACCAGCTGTCTGCAAGGCTGCAACTTTCTCATGGGAAAAGGACTTTTTGAAAAACACAAGATCAGCAGTTTTTATGAATAACTATGATGTAAAGACCCTGTCACTGACCACACCAGTAAGGTGGGCAAAACTGATAATGAAATGTATATAACCAATGTGTTTTGGTCAATAAAACAGTCAAAATTCTATACAAACTTTGTGTATGGTTTTTTGCCTCCTAATGTACATTAGTGATATCTGAGCTTTCCTGCATTATTGTTTGTTATTGATTGACATTGTGTTTGAATAACTCAATGATTTTTACAGTCTGACTCTAACAAATTTATTTAACAACATGCCAGGATATTATGATGAAATACTCTGTAGCCTGATCACAAAGGTTCAGTAGGGTGTTAAGTGTGTAAAAGAGTATAACAGGGATTAGTGCTCATGTTCGTTGGTGTTTTGTAAAGAGTAGCTGAGAAGGAGTCCAGACTGAATCATGACACCTCCTTCAGCTATGTCATAAATAGCAATGTACACCCATATATGTCCAGAGTCAGGGCCAACTGTACCTGATTGACAATGCCGACATCCTGACAGACAGGCCCATATGTACATACCCACCTCCCACTGACAATAGTCCATATCATCATACCAGGAGATATCACATGTAGAATGGATGAGCAGCTACCCCCAATGCCAAAAGCATGGCAGCAAGTGGAATACATTGATTCCCAATATGTGTCATGCACAAACTACAGAACAAACAGATCCTGCACCTGAACAGTCAGCTGAGCCTCACCCCCTACACAGGATGTGGAACCGCTGAATGTGTTAAAGCAACATATGGCACTCCCCACAAGTGTTGGTGCACAACACACCATGGAAAGTCAAGTCCAGTACGCCTATGAAGTCTGATCTGCAAGATCATGGAGTCCATCATGGTTGCAGTCATAAACAGAGCTATTGGAAGCTGACATACACACAACCATACCAACTGTGGTATGTTCATGTGCGGATCATGGTTCCCAAACATGCTAGACTGTTTGCAAGGCAGCCACCCAGGACATACATCTCTGAACACAGCTACACATGTCTCACATAGAGTTTGAATAGCCCTTTATCAACATCCCAGACACATGTAGTATCCACAAAACCAACAAGCTGTGCATAAATATGTGTTGACATATGACAGAATGTCAATGTGTCCACAGATAGATCACACAATGTAAGGATTATGAGGTCTTGTTCAAGCTGTTGACACCTGCTAACCCACATGGGCCATTCCTGGAACGGCATAAAACAAAGTGTACACACATCACCATGTCCAGTCTGATGATGTCACCATCCTATAAATACAGCTGGAGAAGGGAAATCAGCCAGTAAAGCAAATAGCGCTCCATGTTAGTGCGTCATTCTCTAGTATCATAGCATAGTTAGGTAGGGGTTTGAATCCTGCAAACAGTGAGTGTGTATGTGAAGTTTCTTTTGAGAGGTGTGCCCTTTTTGGAGACTGGGAAAACTCACGAAAAGAGGTGCATTCCTCTTTGGAAAGTCTGATGTTGTCACCATCCTACAAATACAGATGGAGAAGGAAAATTAGCCAGTAAAGCAAATAGCGCACAGTGTTAATGTATCTTTCTCTAGTATCATAACATAGTTAAGTAGGACTTTGAATCTTGCGAGCACTGACAGTGCGGGTGGGGGTGTGTGTATGTGTGCAGTTTCCTTTGAGAGGTGTGCCCTTTTTGGAGACTGGGAAAACTCACTAAAAGAGGTACATTCCTCCTTGGAAAGTCTGATGATGTCACCATCCTACAAATACAGATGGAGAAAGGAAATCAGCAAATAGCATGCCATGTTAATGCGTTTCTCTCTCTAGTATCATAACATAGTTAGATAGGGGTTTGAATCCTGCAAACACTGACAGGGTGTGGGTATGTGTGCAGTTTCTTTTGAGAGGTGTTCCCTTTTTGGAGACTGGGAAAACTCACTAAAAGAGGTACATTCCTCTTTGGAAAGTCTGATGATGTCACCATCCTACAAATACAGCAGGAGAAGGGAAGCCAGCCAGTAAAGCAAATAGTGTGCCGTGTTAATGCATTTTTCTCTAGTATCATAACCTAATTAGGTAGGGATTTGAATCCTGCAAATGCTGACAGTGTGTGGGGGGGGGTGTGCATGTGTGCAGTTTCCTTTGAGAGGTCTGCCCTTTTTGGAGACTGGGTAAACTCACTAAAAGAGGTACATTCCTCTTTGTAAAGTCTGGTGATGTCACCATCCTACAAATACAGCAGGAGAAGGGAAACCAGCCAATAAAGCAAATAGCGCACCATGTTAGTGCGCTTCTCTCTAGTATCATGACATAGTTAGGTAGGAGTTTGAATCCTGAAAATACTGCAGTGTGTTTGTCACTGTTGGTCAATGCAGTGTGGGTTTTGGTTTTACTATGGTAGGACATATTATGATTAAAACAGTAAGTGCATTGCACACATCAGGTATCTGTGTGGCAAATATATATGTGTACATGTCCCCTCAATCAGTACATAGGTGTGAAGCCTGCATACCACATGAATACATCTGTTTCCATTGACAGGTTGTGCCGCTGCTTCTCAGATCATAGGTCACATATGTAGGTATGTGGCAAGGCCGTCCACTGTTGTGATCTGTGGCCAAGGTCATCTGTGCCACACAAACCTATGACAGTTACTAAAGAGTAGTGTGAGTGAGGGATATGCCTGGGGTATATGTCAGACATGTTCATACACAACAACGACTGTCAATAATGGACAGTCTGTATAGGTGTACAACTGCCTTGTGGATATTAATTCAGGCCACTAATGTCTTATGTGATACACTGAGGGACTCCACAATACCTATGGATATGTGGATACCAAGGGACACATGACATAACATGAGGCTGTATGTACACATTGGTACCCAACATACATGTTGAGGTCTACCATCAATGTGGTACTGACGGGATAGCATGTATTGTAAATGTGGATGACTATGCCATAGCCGGCTTACTGCTATATAGCATGTATCAGACAACAGGTATCTGTCTGTATGATACCCTTGTGTAGGATATGCGTTCCATCCAGGGAATGCATTGTAGGCCAATGCATGCATTCCCAGATGTGTATGGACACATCCCTAGTGTGTTTGCATGTACCTAAGGGGGCTATATGCCAAACAGGTGTGGTCCCAGGAATGGGTGGCGGTCAATACCACTGGTTAGTGTTCGAGTATAGTACCGGAAGGATCCAACTGTTACTGAGTTCCCTACAACTGTGTGTAATTTTCAGGACATCATCCAATGAGTGCTTATAGTCATGCTAATGAGGTTGTGTATACTACCAAACTGCAAATCATTGACAGATAATAACAGTATCACCCACAGCATAGTGTCAACCCATGTCATACACACATGTGGACCCATGTTAGTACATAACTGTAGTAGAATGCATACTGGCCATTGAAAGTTACTATGAGATGTTAACAATGTGTACAACAGGGTATGCTACACGTCCCATGTGTCCACCATGCACGTACATGCAGACAGTGCGCACCCACCATGTTCACAGATGTAAACTTGTTAATCTGTACTGCACACATCACACACGTACTGTCCACTCACTAACACATGCTGGCAACACAGTACACTTCAGCCAAGTGGCACATGGGTGGACAATACATACACAGACCTAACAGTGGTGTAAACAATGCTACATTGACAATCAGAGCTGTGATGCATAATGGCTGCTTAGACATACCTACAAGGATGTCATTACACTTTCCTGTTGACAACTTGCTAATATTGCTACACTGCTATAATGTCACCCTGTGCATCAGCACCATGTTAGCCTGTTCCTGCATCAATGTTACAGATGACAGGAGGTGACACAGGTATCATGATATGCACAGGGTGTGTTGTTGTTTGCCAGAGCCTGTTATTGACCCATCCAATCGACATGTCTGTGTGTGTGTGTGTGTGTGTGTGTGTGTGTGTGTGTGTGTGTGTGTGTGTGTGTGTGTGGGACAACAGTACAGCATGGGCCAACATTGATGTAATGTATGTGTGTATGTGTGAGCCCTTGTTGTCTGGTTGATGTGTGTGTGTCTGCATGTGCACAGCTCCACCATGTGGCTGCCATATACGGTAGTTTGTGGGACAGCCATAGACTCTACCTGCTAGGCTGTACAGATCACTGCCTCCAGTCATGGACATAGTACATGTGCCTGGCAGGGGTGCTATGGACAGTATCGGGTACCAACCACGACTGGGTACTGTCATCAGAGGCAGAGCTATGACGACTGGACCCATGTCCCTTGCTGGGACTGGCCAGAGCCATGTGCATGTGGTCTACTGGGACGGTCAATGGACAGGCCAGCCCCAGCATGGCTGGGGCTGGGACTGCCACTATGGGAGCAGCTGTGAACTGTGGGCCGTCCGCGACCACTGCCAGCTGTTGCTGGCATGCGTCTGTGTCAACATCGCAACCATCCCGCATGGTCCTGGCTCATGGAAGACATATTGTGGAGGGCAGCTACTGTCTCCCCCCAATGTCTATCAATGACCTCGGTGTAATTCTGGATGGCACCAGCAAGGTCACGGATGCTGTCATTGATAGCGGTGTAATGGGCCCTCTGTGCCCTAAGTCTCTGTCTGGTGTACCGTTCCATACGTGCCTGAGCCTGCATTACAGCCCGGAACATACTGGACATTGTAAGACCTGTGAGGGCATGTCTGCCAGGAACAATACGACCAGTGGTTCTCCCCCGAGAACACCTGGACCTCCACCTATGTGGTACCATTCCAGGAATCTGGCTATGGCTGCTGTGAGGGGATGCAAGTGCCATGGGTACCACACTCTCCCGGTCAATGCCGACTGTATGCTGTCCCTCGCCTATGGCCATTGGTGGTGAGGGATGTATTGACAGTATGAGTGTGTGCATAGATGGGGTTGAACGCTGTGTACTGTCGATTGGCGGACCAATGACAGACCCTGTCTGCACACATGCACATATGCACACATGCACACATGCACACATGCACACATGAACACATGAATGCATGCACACATGCACACATATACGCTCCTCACTACAGCACATACACACACACACACCAGCAATCCAACACGTACTCTATAGTGGGTGAAGGTGGGTGTCAGTATCACAAGGCAAACAGTCACCACACACGTGTCAGCATGCAGAATATGTATTGCACAAGACCATGCAGTGCAAGTGTAGATGCCACTATTTCATGAAAGTGTACATGGCTTTGATGCAACTGTGTAGTTGTTCAGTGAATGGCTACACCCTGGAACACAATGTGCACCTGGACACAACATTGCTGTGCAAGTATCATCAGCTCTGCAATGCCCTGTGCACCATCACTCACAGGTATACATGCCATGGCTGCATGTGTCATCTGTGTGACACATAGATTTCCATGTCTGAGTACAGTGTCTGTGTCCATAGCAGATAATAGTGGGCACAGGTGTAGCACATGCATTCTATGTACATACACGTGATGAGTGGTGCATGTTGACGTGAAGAAATCCCAATGCTCGACATGGCCAGTGTACAGTGGTTATGGTGAGTGTGGGACATATTGCAGATATGTTGGTGCTAGCCATGGCATGACATGCTACACAACTGCAACATTAAACACCACACATACCCAATGTGTGTCATGTGACCTATACACCCACTAGCATTCCATGACATATTTGTGACACTTTGTTCGGATGGCGACTGCTGTGCATATTGTGTATACTGGCATATGTAAGCACACACACAACATGCTATGCATATTGTGTATAGGTGCAAATGTTTGCACACACACAACATTGAGGTGCACAGTGATGACTGCCCTGAGTAGTACTGTGATCACTGTAACTGGATGGGGTGTAGTACCCTGTGCCATCATCATCATGCATCTTGTGGTCACTCACAGCTACTAATGTGTGCAAGACTACCGCCTAGCATGCTGTACCTGAAACTGCAGTGCCGTGGCTATGTTCACAATTACACAGCCACTTTGTACATGGTTGTGTGAGGTGCCCAATAGGGAGCATTGCCTAACATGACTGTGTTATGTGTGGAAAAGTGTTGCACAGCCCCATGGTAGGCCTCTTCCCCTGAGGTACATCACGTGTGTGTGAATGACATGTGGGATACTGAAGTGTGACCTTACAGCGGGTGTGTGGTAATGCCAAATGTAGCATGTTTTCGTGTACTGCGTATGATAAACGTGTTCTGTTGTGTACAGCTGTAGCAACTATGCATATCCAATGTGCACTACAGTGTTGCCACAAATGTGTCTTCTGCTCTGTTTATTGCATGTGATTGAGGCTGCTACTGACTTTACTGAGATGTTTAATGTCTCACAGCAAACATGCACAGCATGCATTATGCGTAGGTGTGCTACGTGTACATGGCCTACACCTCACCTATGACATGCACATGTCATTACCAATATTAAAGTGTTAACACACTCACCAGCATGTATTGTCTGCCCTGCTGTCACACCAGAGGGACCTACAAGAATATGACACAGTTTGTCGGTGGCCACAACTGTGGCATTGCTACTGTGAGTGTGCTAAACTACAGTAGAACAACAGTCAATAGTCACAGGTGTACAGATACTATTCCAAATATCTGTATTGCACACAATGGGCAGCACAACTGCTGAACACACAGTACACATCTCACATATGCATATTCTAACAATACAGGTAACAGTAGTCTACAGCTAGGGCATATTACCTGCATGCTCCATGTCTTCATGCTGGGTGGCTCCGGCTTCCATGATGACACACGTGTGATGCTGTTGCTGCTATAGGCCAGGATCCACCACGCTTAAGAGCAGTTCCTCCAGTCTGGTGAGGGTGGGATGTATGGCCGCCCCACCACCTGTGGCAAGCTATTGTCTATGGATATCAGATGCATGCCGCTGGACATGTCTAATTAAATCACTGCAGTGATGGCGTACCTGCTCATATGTCCGGTTATGCATGCCTATGTCATTTACCCGACGAACAAGGTCTTGCCACAGTGCAGTACGCTCATGCTGGTGTTGGCTGGCCCTGGAAAACAGCAGTGTATAGTGCTGCACCAGGCTGTTATGTATTTCCTGTTCCTCCGCAGCTGTATATGATGGATTGCGTTGATGAGCCATAACCCTGGAAGACAATTAAACGATATGTGTGAGCAAGTCATGTGGCACACTTAACATTATTAAGTACAGATATCACTTAATTGCCATATATAGCATATGTTTGTCTGTCAGAGGATACACACATTCAATACCACATATCAGTGCTCAGCCCACAACTGGCTGACAGTGCCTGCCACACTCGATATAACAAACCAGTATACACCAGTACTCGGCACACTGTTTGGGATACAATGCACAACCTCGTCACGGGGGTATATATCAAGCTAATGCATGAAGACATATGTCATCCAGTGCATTGAATGTAAAGTACATTTACAGTATTACCAGTAAACCACCCTAGTCGTTGATGCCATACCCCTACCTAACGTATGTGCACGTTTGTTAATATAGCTGGCATACTGCTGTAACACAGTATACATGTTGCTAGGTACACACACATACACTGTAACACACATGTGATTGCGGGCATGGTACAAGCATAATTACACACACATCAGACATACATACAACACACAAATGTATGCCGACACAGATGGGCATTACCTGTGTACCTTACAGTACTGTGTGCCCCTACTTACAGATGCCTATGCCTGAGGTATGTAATCTGTGCAGACTACAGGAAACACACAAGATGGTGTTACCAGGGAATGTGAACATACACCATACTGTGCTGTTTAGGCCTACAGCTTCAGGTAGTACAACAGTTCATATGTGAGCTGGATTCACCAGCAGTACCACTTACTGAGCATACATGTATTGCTTCAGCCTACAATGGGACACCACAGTCGTACACAAGGAACTACGTCACAACATATGCCATCCTACTATGTCTGTATCCCAATAACTGACACATCTTTCTCTGGCCTCACACCTAGGACACAAACTACCATGATAGAAACAACCTCACACTAAGCTATCACACCTTTACAGACCTTGCACACATTCACTGTCACACTCATTCCACCTCACATAGCAGGTATTGCACTGAGTACATGTGTGTGTGCATTGTGTCATAGGGAGGTAATACTCTATTGGCCCTAGGGCCTAGAGCAGCCTAGCCATATGCTACCCTGGCCATTGACACACATGTAATGTGATTTTACTTGCTCCTGTCAATCGGATACACAGAGGTGACTCCCAGGGCATATTACCTATCTCCCAAACAATCATCATGGGTATGTATGACATCTGCTAATGAGGAGCCTTGTTCGTTAATGCTGGTTGGTTTAGTCCAGAGTATGGCATATTTGTGGATAGGAACCTGTACCTCCAGCATGTGCTGTTTACTGAGGTGGCGAGGATTAGGGCCTTAGGTCATGTAGCCCAGAGGGATTTTGAGGTGTTGGCATTGTGGTTGGCTGACTGCTATGAGTGTAACATACCTCTGTATGTCCGGCAGAGGTAACCTCTGGGTGGGCGGTATGCAACGCACTCTAGCTGTAGTTTTGTGAGTCAGTCTGCATAGGGCATGTGTTTGAGGGCAGTATTACTCTTTGTGAGGTATGTCTGTGGCCTTTCCACTTGCTGTAGTTGTCATGTGAGGTACATGCCACATGGGGCATTGCGAGGAGTAGAGGGGAACACTGACCTCTATTTTCCTAGATGACACACCTTTTGTGATGACACGTACCACATAGACAGATTACAAGACTAGTGTGGCACTGTGATTATCAACGGGGAGGCTACTGTCCACCTGTATCCCATGTTCCCTTCTGATACCTTCAGTGTTAGGCAGGCTACCACCTATGTGGTAGTTACTGGGTAAAGTGTTTTGGAATGGGGTATGGCACTGCAATACCAACACTGGTGTTCAGTCCATGCCTTGGTCAACAGGCACCTGTTGCAGTACGTATGACCCCGTGTCTCCCTCTCTCTCTCTCTATGTATATATATATATATATATATATATATATATATATATATATATATATATATATACACATATATATCTATACATAGCTATAGATCATCATCATCATCATCATCTTCTTTCGGCTATTCCCATTAGGGGTCGCCACAGCGGATCACCTGTTTCCATTTATTCCTGTCCTCTGCATCTTGCTCTGTCACAACAACCACCTGCATGTCCTCTCTCACCACATCCATAAACCTTATTTTAGGCCTTCCTCTTTTCCTGTTACCTGGTAGCTTCATCCTTAGCATCTTTTGCCCAATATACTCTGCATCCCTTCTCAGCACATGTCCAAACCAATGTAATCTTGCCTCTCTGGCTTTGTCTCCAAACCTTCCAACCTGGGCTGACCCTCTAATATACTTATTCCTAATCCTGTCCACCCTCGTCACACCCAGTGCAAATCTTAACATCTTTAACTCTGCCACATCCAGCTTAAACTCCTGCCTTTTTGTCAATGCCACTGTCTCCAACCTATATAACATAGATGGTCTCACTACTCTCTTGCAGACCTTCCCTTTCAGTCTTACAGGTACTCGTCTGTCACAAATCACTCTTGACACTCTTCTCCACTCACTCCATCCTGCCTGTACTCTCTTCTTCACCTCTCTTCCACACGCACCGTTACTCTGAACTATTGACCCCAAGTATTTAAACTCATCCACCTTCACCACCTCTACTCCTTGCATCCTCACCATTCCTCTATCCTCCCTCTCATTCACACACATATATTCTGTCTTAGTCCTGCTGACCTTCATTCCTCTTCTCTCTAGAGCATATCTCCATCTTTCCAGGGTCTCCTCCACCTGTTCCCTACACTCACTACAGATCACAATGTCATCTGCAAACATCATAGTCCATGGGGACTCCTGTCTGATCTCGTCTGTCAACCTGTCCATCACCATTGCAAATAAGAAAGGGCTCAGAGCTGATCCTTGATGTAACCCCACCTCCACCTTAAACGCATCTGTCACTCCCACCGCAGACCTCACCGCTGTCACACTACTCTCGTACATATCCTGTACCACTCTTACATACTTCTCTGACACTCCTGACTTCCTCATACAATACCACAATTCCTCTCTAGGCACCCTGTCATATGCTTTCTCCAAGTCTACAAAAACACAATGCAACTCCTTTTGACATTCTCAATACTTCTCCATCAACACTCTCAGAGCAAACATTGCATCTGTAGTGCTCTTTCCCGGCATGAAACCATACTGCTGTTCACTAATCATCACATCCCTTCTTAACGTAGCTTCCTCTACTCTTTCCCATAACTTCATGCTGTGACTGATCAGTTTAATCCCTCTGTAGTTACTACAGCTCTGCACATCACCCTTATTCTTAAAAATTGGTAGCAAAACACTTTTTCTCCATTCTTCACGCATCCTCTCACTTTCCAAGATTTCATTAAACAATCTGGTTAAAAACTCTACTGCCATTTCACCTAAACACCTCCATGCTTCCACAGGTATGTCATCTGGGCCAACAGCCTTTTCATTCTTCATTCTCTTCATAGCTATCCTTACTTCCTCCTTGCTAATCCATTGTACTTCATGATTCACTATCCCTACATCATCCAACCTTCTCTCCCTCTCATTCTCTTCATTCATCGACCCTTCAAAGTACTCTTTCCATCTCCTCAACACACTCTCCGCGCTTGTGAGTATGTTTCCCTCATTATCCTTTATCACCTTTACCTGCTGCACATCTTTCCTAGCTCGGTCCCTCTGTCTAGCCAATCGGTACAGGTCCTTTTCTCCCTCCTTAGTGTCCAAACTTTCATACAACTCTTCATATGCCTTATCCTTAGCCTTCGCCACCTCTCTCTTTGCCATGCACCTCATCTCCTTATACTCCTATCTACTTTCTTCATCTGTCTGACAATCCCACTTCTTCTTTGCCAACCTCTTTGCCTGTATACTCTTCTGTACTTCCTTATTCCACCACCATGTCTCCTTGTCGTCCTTCCTCTGTCCCAATGTGATACCAAGAACCTTTCTAACAGTCTCCCTTACCAGCTCTGCTGTAGTTACCCAGCTATTTGGTAACTCTTCACTGCCACCCAGTGCCTGTCTTAACTCATCCTTGAACTCCACCTCACAATTACCCTTTTTCAATTTCCACCATTTGATCCTTGGTGCTGCCCTCACACTCGTCCTCCTCTTCTTGATCACCAACGTCATCCTACAAACCACCATCCTATGCTACCTAACTACACTTTCTCCGGCCACCACTTTACAGTCTCCAATCTCTTTCAAACTGGCCCTCCTACATTAGATATAATCCACCTGTGTGCATCTTCCTCCACTCTTGTATGTCACCCTATGCTCCTCCCTCTTGTTAAAATACGTATTCAACACAGCCATATCCATCCTTTTCGCAAAATCCACTACCATCTGACCTTATGCATTCCTTTGTTTAACACCATACCTACCCATCACGTCCTCATCCCCACTGTTCCCTTCACCAACATGCCCATTTAAATCTGCTCCAATCACCACTCTCTCACCCTTGGGTACAGTCATCACCACTTCATGCAATTCACTCCAAAATATTTCTTTCTCATCCATTGCACACCCATCTTGTGCAGCATATGCACTAACAACATTAATCATTACACCATCAATTTCCAGCTTCATAAACATCACTCTATCCAACACCCTTTTCACCTCCAAAACACTCTTAGCATACTGTTCCTTCAGAATAACTCCTACACCATTTCTCCTCCCATCCACACCATGATAAAACAATTTGAACCCACCTCTGATACACCTAGCCTTACTCCCCTTCCATCTGGTCTGTTGCACACACAACATACCAACATTCCTTCTGTCTATCATATCAGCTAGCTCTCTCCCTATACCAGTCATACTGCCAACATTCAAAGTTCCTACCCTCACTACCACAGTCCTAGCCTTTCTCCTCTCTTCCTGCCTTCGTCCATGCCTTCCACCTCTTCTCCTCCTTCAGTCAACAGTAGCCCAATTTCTGCCAGCACACTGTTGGCTAAGAGTACTAGTGGCGGTCGTTGTTAACTCGGGCCTCAACCAATCCGGTATGGAAATATTAACTGGTGACTGCATGAAAAAATTTGGCGAAGTTTTACGCCGGATGCCCTTCCTGACGCAACCCTCCCCATTTATCCGGGCTTGGGACCAGCACAAAGAAATGCACTGGTATAGATATCTATACATATCTATACATATCCATATATGTCTATATATATATATATATATATATATATATATATATATATATATATATCCATATCTATATATCTATATATATATATATATATATATATATATATATATATATATATATATATATATCAACATATCTCTCTCTCTCTCTCTCTCTCTCTCTCTCTCTCTCTCTCTATATATATATATATATATATATATGCATATATATATATATATATATATATATATATACACACACATACATGTATACATCCATTCTTGCACATATAGATGCACATATAGGCACATATACTGCCCACCTCTCATGGTGGGGATGTCAGTTATGCAACAGTTGTAAGACATACGGTTATGTAATAATATTGCACAGTCTTGTGCAGAATGCATATTGCTGTCCTCAGGCCGTATAGCTGTAGCGGGTCTCACTGCCTGTAGCTCAGTCCCACAGCGTTTAACCACCACATGACATATACAGGTACTGCTTGTTGTCTGCAATGCCACACACTACAACCTACATACATATGTGCACATAGTGACCTTCAACAACATATATATGTCCAGCCTTCACTAACAGTTGCAGTATGTCCCTTGCCCTATGCACATGTGCATATACATATAGATACCAACTGCTGCCACATATGGATGATTCACAGTATGTAGAGTACCCTTCAGACACATCATTCGGATGCCAGCAAATACATATCTGTTACATACCTTACCTTTGTATTCCTCACCTCCGTCTGTTGTAGCTTTTTTTTTTTTTGGTTTTGGTTTCCTCTGTGTGTTGGTCTATCTTTTCAGTGTCTGTTTCTTACAGCCTGTTTGTCTCCATCTGTCTGTCTGTCTGCCTGTCTCTGTCTGTCTGTCTGTCTCTCTCTCTCTCTCTCTCTCAGTTGGTGCCATGATATTATTGCATGTGTGGACAGCAAGTACAGGTTGTTTTTCTAGGTATCTGCACATGTGCATGTGATGGCCTCTGCACCAATTGGTGCCTACCATTTAGTAATTGCATGCAGCCTGCTGTGTGGTAATTGCAGTACTCATTGTGATTGCAGGACACTGCTATAAAATGCTAGGTTAGGTAGGCGTAGCCCTTTCAGTTGTGCAAGGTGGAGCCCATGCTTGTTTGCTCTGGACACTGTTGTCTCAGTCAGAAGGTTGGTATATGTCTCATATCTGAAGCTATGGTTGTAGCCAGTGATATGCATGTTGTACTGAAACCTGACTGTTGCTTCTTCCACTGCACTCTTCTCAGTGTGTAAGTTTGCTCACACCTCCTAATGGTAACACTGGATACATGGGAGTATGTACTTTCTTTTCGAATTAGAGAATTAACTGGCATACAACAGTAGTTATTGCAATGTGTTCCTATGGCTTTCCTATTTTCCCTTTACATTCACTCATTGTAATGCATGATATATTTCTTACAGCACCAAGTTATTGTATATCTGCTGTGGCTTAGTGGCACTTCATACAGACTGGAGAGTTCAAGGTGTGGGATTCGAAATGGACAAGGGTATTTTATTTTGCTGCTGAGCAGAAAAAGGGCCCTGCCATAGAGGGACTAAGGCACTTTTAAGCAGTTGTAAGCGGGTTTGTGCGGGTTTGTGTGATGCTTAGCAATACTAAGCTAAATGCACACATGCGCACACTCGCTTAAACCCATTTACTACCGCTTAAAAGTGCTTACTCCCACTAACCCCCGCACTAATTTCTTTTAAAGAAAAGAAAATGGGGAGATAGGAAAGTGGTGAAAAAGGGGGCACAAAGAGGGACAGACAGTAGGTAAACAAGCTCGGGATGTGCAGGATGGGTGTAGGGAAGGTCCATAGCTGCCCATTTCTTTAACAGCAACAGCTGTGCATATGCAATGAATTTGGAGTGAAATTTGAAACCTTCCACCCCTGGGAGAGGGGTGAGGACAACAAAGTATGTTGTACTGCCAATTCTAATTATCAGCTTACATGTTTGTCCGATGGACATGTGTGCAAAATGGGCAGCTATGTATGGGGCGTAATGTTTTTGTGGGTACAGATTGTCCTTTTTTTTTTTTTCAGGTGGGAGTGGGAAGTGAGGTAGAGGAAGTAGGTATGTCCGGAGAGGTAGGTTGGGAAGGTAAACAGACAAGACAGACAAGACGCATACAGGGGCTTTGTATGACACATGGGGTGGGTGAACACAATTGATGGGGTCGGATGTTTGGAAATCGCAAGCCCATGAGCACACAGATGGTAACAGTGTAACTGAGATCCCCACCCATGGGCAGTCACCACTGAACCTTCACAGCCCCAAAGGTGGCTGTGCTGGGGGCTGCGTAGGACGGGCAGGCTCACCCGTGAGACGCGCCACTCTCGCCTCAAGCTGGCGTAGGGGATCAGCGACTGTATGCTGGATCTCCCTACGCACCACAGCCCGGAACCTTTGAAGGGTGACAGGTGGCCCTTCTCCTCCCATGCTTGCACGGGGGGGACGAGACCCATCCCCTGCAGCGCTTCCACCCGAAGGTGGCTCAGGACCAATGGAGGAGGGGAGCCTGGGCTGGGCACTGGACCTGCTGGTGCCAGGTGCACTCGCTGGCTGATGAGGGACAGGTCCGCTGGGACCGGCCTTCCCATACGTTCTGTGATTAGGTGTGTTTAATTACAACATAAGCAAAACAGCATTCTAGATTAGTTGTAACAGCATGCAATAATATTCCCATTAACCCAGCACAACAAGAGTACAACAGTTGAACAGCAAGCATAACATATGCATATATTGAACCACAGTGGTTATTCCAACAGCATGCAGGGATGTTTGGTAGCAACAGGCCACCATGATTGTGGTGTTCAAACAGGGCACATGCATCAACGTGAATGCAAATATTTATAGAACAGTAGGACATATGTCCCAAAAAATATTTAAGATTACACATACCCATTGAGGTGTGGAATTGCATGGTTTATGCACATACAGTAGGGTGTAGAAAATACCTCAGTTAACATCTTTTAATGACCTTTTCATCTACACTACATTCCTAGTGACTGCAAGTGTATATCCCCTACATGTATTATTACACTTGCCACCATACATTAGGTTGTGTAATGGGTTTGGCTAGTTCAATATATGCCTGACCTATATCTGACATAATAACTGTCCAGGATGTAGATGTTACTGCTACATATTTCTTGATTGCATTTATATTTCTTTATCTACATATCTGGGATGTTTTTCCAGGACATTTTCACTTCGATTTATACAGAACCCTGCATTTCTTGACACACACTCACATTTTTGGGGAAAATATAACATGCTACACATGTGCCAGCTTTAGTTATTCATGCCAGCCAGTAACTGACTGTTGTGGACTGCATATATGTTTCACAGCTACTAGCACTTCCATCACCCACTTTATATGGGACTGCACAACTCTGGGTTGCCAGTACCTTTTCAAACAGTACTGTTTGTATAATGCAAGGGTACAACAACATTTCAGACTCTCTGACACAGACACACTCTGGGTTTTAGACCTTTATTAATGACATTACACACTTTTCCACAGGCTCACTCCTTTATTTGTTTTAACGGTGTATATGGTAGACATGTTCAAGACATATTATACCTTTATTAATAGGTTAGCACACTCTTTTTTCAGGCTCACTCACTTATTTTATATGACAGTGCCTGCAGAGATATTATTCCAGACATGTGTTACCTTTCTTAATGGGTTACTACACTCTTTTTCTGCCTCTCTGACATTTTTATCTGACAGTACATGCAGAGGACTTATTCAGGCAACTTTATGGCTGTATTATTGGACTACAACACTTCTTTCATGCTCTCTCCCATATTTTATATAACAATACATGCAGAATAATCACTAACCTGCCTGGTGGTGCAGCCTTAGCAGCCTATCAGCATAGGCTTGCTGATTCATAGCACGGTCACCTGCAGCTGTAAAGTAAATGAGGGGATATTGAGACATACCTATCCATTATACATACTCCATTATCAATTCTTACATACTGCATTCCATGGCTACATACTCAGTTGTTGGGCATCCCGCATCCCACAGGCCTCCTGTATCCACTGGTTCAGGCAGTCCTGCTTTCATCTCTGGTGGTGACGGACCTGCTCACCAGTCCGAGGAACGCCTGTGGCACTGGTGAGGTCATGAGCTAACTGGTTCCAATCCTCTGCCTTGTACTCCGTCCCTTGGAATTGGCCCTGCAGGAGTCTTGTCTCGTGATGGTAGGCAAGGAGCCAAACCATGTATTTGGACTCCTCGATGCCCCAACATTACGCTTGGAAGCGTGTTCTCTCTCCGACACTAGACATTCTAACTGCAGATGTGAGCTACAATCAGTTTTGGTGTGTATTCCCGCCTCTGGGGCTTAAATATGCCGCATTTCCTGCACTATTTTGTGATTGGCTGTTTTGTAAAATTCTCGGCCGACTGCAGACCTGCTTGGTAATGGTTAAACTATCATTTGTAAGTATATGAATGTTAACAGTGGATGTTTCCCCTATGTTGTCATGGCTTAGTGGTTCTGTACTTTGCTTCTAATGCACAGAGTCCTGTATTCAAACCTTGTCATTCATTTTATTTTCATACTGTCCAGACAGGCTAGGGGGTGTGGCTGCATTTAAGCAATTTTGCTCTACGCTGCTCCTCGGTGCCCTACGGTGCCCTGGTTGGCGTGGCGCGCATGTCCGCGCAAACACTTTGCGCTAGGTAAAGCACCATTGAACTATTGGCAACTTTATAGCACTGGGTAAAGTGCTGTTAAACTCTGAGCACCTCTATTGCGCTAAGTAAAGTGCTATTAAACTATGGGCAACTCTATTGTGCTGGGTGAAGTGCTGCTTAACTGCAGGCAATTTTATATCAGGATCCTTTAAAATATTTATTTTCTTCACTGATACATTGGCCATTTCACTGCTTTTTAATAATGTTTAAACATATTTGTCAGGTATTATTTCATATACTGATTTAAAACATAAATACGAAAGGGAGTGGTGGGACTCAAACCATGAATGCCTCTTCTTTGTGCGAATGCTCTACCATTACGCTATTGCTATTTGGTGTAATTTGCATAAACATTCTTTCTTATGCTCTTCCATGTCTGAATTGCTAATTGCAGCTAAGCAATGGGCACACCCGCGCACACACACGCAAATACGGGCAGCTATTTTGGGAATTTAAAAAAATATTTAATATTTTTCTTTTTAGAACTATGATAGGGGTTTACAATATCAGGGAGTGTAGTGTTGGGTGCAGGGACATTTGAACGGACTCACTCTTGTGTGTGTGCTTTTTTTACTTTTGAAACACTTGCAGGGGCGTGGACATTTAGACTGCTCGGCAGTCCGACACACCCCCTGCTTTCTTACACGGTCCGTGTAAGACTTACGGTTGAGTCAGCATGCCCTCATGCATATTCGTGGCACGCTGATGTCATACCGTTCAACTGCAGCCTCCGAGTAAGACTTATTAAGTCTTACACGGAGGATTCGTGAATCTGGGGGTGTGGGAAAAAACAGAGGAAGGTGTTTGCTTAGTTTATAGTAGTGTGCTAGGCTGAGCTGGGCTGCTGCCTGTGTACTTGGCTGATTCTGATACATTTCACCTGCCAGCTATGTTAGCTTCCCTTGATTACCTTTCTACTCCTGTTTTCCCTTCCCATTGCCTTCTTGTTTAAGCTCGTGTGCACACCGCGCAGAGTGCTCAAATGTGCACAGTGCTGCTATTTCCTAGTTTAACTTCTTTCTTCTTCCTGTAAAACCCAGTGCATGGCGCGCACATTGGCTAAGGCTTTGTAAAGAGTGCTATGCATGTTTAGACACACCCCTTAGCTTAGCTGTGCTAAGCTAGGAGCAAACCCGAGCCACAGGGCTCCAAACTGCTTACAGTATACCAGACACACCCCCATGATGTCACCTAACTCCTAGGCTTGCACCAAGCTATTCCTAGACTTACACTGTTGTGACCTGACTCACATGCTGGGAAAAACTGGGATTCACTAACCTTCCTCTTATTTGCATAGGATTGCCTGCTAATGCATAGCTACATGTCTCACACTGAGCCTCCCACCTTAGCAACCACTACTCACTGGCCATGTTGTCTTCTGTCTGCCATTGACTTGCATGGCAGCATACTGATTTTAGTTGGAATGCTTAATTTAGGTTAATTAACAGTCGAGATTGGCTAATAAAAAATAAAAGTTGATTTCTGTATTTTTTTTTTTTGTTTGCAATGCCAATGGCCTTAGACTTGGCCATTGGCATGCTTACTACATGATATGCAACCTTTATTTGAGGCTGTCACAGCTCCGTTTTGGATTTTGCAGAAATGTACTCAGTTACTAACTGAGTACATTTCTGCAGGTAGCACTAGTCTTGCACGGACTGTTGCAAGCTTCCTGGATTACAAAATTACCTCATTTGCTTAGATTTCTCCTGCAAATGGGGTGATTTGCATACCAGGGCTTAGTCTGTGCAGGATTAGTGCAGGAGCGATCATGCATGCCCCTGCAGGCTGTTCCTGGATCGCACGGCAGACATATTGCTTGCTTGAGCTCCTGCATTGATCTTGGACTCCATGCAAGCTTTTGAGAATCCAGGGGTCTATCGAAAAGCCCTATTCTGCATGAATAAAACAGAATGTTTAGCGTTGTAATAGTCTCTGGTTCCAGCCATAAGTTTAAGTTTACATCAAATGCAGTCATGTAGCCATGAAAAAATAGCTTTTACATGCAAGTGAAACAAATAGATAATTTTGCAATGTAAATGATTAGACTCCAGCACTGGTCATAGGTTTAAAGTTGAATCAAACACAAGTGCTTAAACAGTTAGACAAAAGTAGCCTCTGGTACTACATCAGCACTAAATTGGTTTAAATAACAATGTATCAAGAGCCTCTGGAACCAGCCAAATATTTAAAGTAGTAATAGACCCAGTTGCTAAAACATGTAGTAAGATTAGCTTTTGGTACAAGTCATAGGTTTAGGACAACCTACAAAAAAACACAGCTGCTAAGCCAGAGAAAGCAGAGGGTAATGGTTACACTGCACAGTTCATAAAAATAATACACAATCAGTTGTATAACATGTACTTACATATAAACTTGCCATGAGACCAGCAGGGGAGTATTCCTATTTTAAAAATGGCACCCATTGTTTATGGGACTGAAATAAGCTCACACTAGACATGGGGGGATGGCAAAAGTGAACTAGATTGTGATAAAAACAAGGGAAGTGACTATGCAGGTAGAGAGCCAAGCAAGGTATGTGCAATTAAAAAATAAACTTATCAATTGCTCTGAAGCCATGTCTATAATGTCACTCCTTCTTTTGTTATTAATTATTAATCACTGCTACTGCATTCACAGCCTAGTTTAAATAAATTGTATTACAAATTTAAACTCAGAATGATGAAAATATATAAAATTGAGTCACATTCATCATATTAAACAGAAGCTTAAAGATACATTTATTTTCAACAGTTTTATAACAGATGTATGAATAAAGATGAGTTGTCAAAATTTTTCACAGTATTGGAATTATATTTTATACTACTGTTATGCAATCCCCATTTGGTACAGAACTGGTATGTAGTTTTCACAGTCAATAAACTGGATCCACAAATGTGTTTTTTTTTTATATCTGAGCTTAACAGGTAGAAAAAGCCAGTACAGACAAGTCAGTTTTCCTGGCAGAAATGAGAAGAAACTGAAAAGAGAGATAAAAGTGAAAATGAAGCAACAGGTTAATAGTTTCAAGCATCTGGGAGGGGTGGATAAAGAGATGCAAACTTACAGGTTGAATCAGGGGTGCTTCTGTGGGTAGTGTGTGACAGAAGAATGCCAAAGAAACTGAAAAGTAAGGTGTTGAAAACAGTGGTGCAACCAGTGCTTCTGCATGACTCAGAAAAATGGGCAATAAGGGCAGAGCAGCTGAGGAAGCTTGAGGAGATGAAGATGAAGTGCCTGAGACAGGAAGAAGGACATAACACACTGTGGGTCACTTGAAGAAATGAGGACATGTAAACAGAAGTCTAAGTAGTCACAACTGCAGAAAAGGCCAAGGAAAACAAATTATTTTGGATTTTAGCCATGTGGGGAAGAAAACAGAAGGCGATTTAATGAAGATGATTTGGAGATCCAAAAAGAAAGCAAAAGGAGACAAGACCGATGGACGACATTCTTACATGACTGTCAAAGAGTGCAGGAGAGTGTCAATGCATCAAGAGAGGGGGGTGACAGCTGACTCAACAGCCTGACCCCACAGAGAAAAATGGATTGATGATAGCCAAGTTGTGACCCATAGCTGAAATACCTGTAAAATGTATTTCAACTAAAACCCTTGTTGAAAGGCATTATGATGGTTACCTTAGCAGTTTAACTTTTGAAAAATAAAAAAGAAACCATTGGGTCATACAAGAGGATGTTTCTGTATTTCTGGATGCTATGAGCAGCTGGGAGGGCAGTCCCCAGGTGTGGTGTGAATATTGTGGTGGGGATAAGAGGGTAGATGGATGGATCACTTTTACTTTGCTGGTATAAAATAGACTGTAATTTTATCCTTGATAAATGATGCTTGAAGGATAAGGCAACATGTGTCATTAATAATTATATAATTTCATAGATACTAGGAAATTTGACATAGTATGTGAAAAAATGAAAGCTTGACATTGCAAAAACTCAGACAAGAATTGTATAAAATGAATTAACAACAGATGGACACTGCAGCATTATCCTTCACCCATGTTAATATCAACCCAACCAGTACACAGGCAATGTTACTGGAACAGGGCATTCAGAGTGGCAATGAAATGTACTAAAACAAGTAAATTTCCATTTTATGAAGGACAGAAGCCCCAAATAGGCATATATTGAATCAAAATGAAAAGTGCGATATTACTGCTACTGCATACCTATATGATAAAGGGTTCATACAAGTAGATACTCAGCAATTTATTCGGACTGTTTCTTGGTAACACCTTTATTAACTTAATAAGTGAACCATCACTGAGATGTTTTTATGTAGGACAAATCAGTATAAGCTTGAAAAATAGAAAATTAAAAAATGTTCTTCACATTCGGATTGTTTTTATTATATAACAATTGATTACATTTCCATTTTCTGTAGTTATTATTTCAAATAATATTGTCATTGGTCTAAAATAACATTGTGCTTGTGCTAAGCTTCACTGATTCTCATGTAAATAGTTGAAGAAATAAACTAATGACACAAAAACTGAATCAAAGAGTTACCTTCCTCTCCCACCCTCAAATAAAGTGAAATTTCCAAAACTAATTAAACAACTTCTAGAGACATCTTACCTCTACCAAAACATAATTATTCGGTGAAACTTCAATATCTACAGCCTCTTAAGAATACTGTCACTGAATTCTTAGCTGATCTAAGATTACTGCATAATGTACAAGCAGCAACTTGCTTCAACTGTAGGTTATGAAACCACACCATTCTTGACTCAGAAATGAAATAACCAATAAACATAACTCCTGCTCATCTCTAAAACACAGCTTCTCATACTATGATCACTGTTCTATCTGATTATTCCACTCATGATTAGAAATCCCAAACAACTGCCTCAAAACATATCCTTCTATCTAAAATTACCCCAAAACATTGCCAACTAAAATATCACTGAGACTCTCTTGACTATGTAAAATATTATAAGGTCAAGCTCCAACACTAGCAGCCAACATACTGACACTCTTACAGACCTGTAATTCAAATACTTTCTGTTTGTTTTCAAACTTTTATACCCTAGTAACAACAAATAGCTTACACCAGACCCAAAATCACATTTAAAATGAAGGGAGAGATTTTAGAAGCAATAGAAATAATCTAAAACCTCAATATCTTGCAGGAAGTTTATTCCTGTAGGAAACTTAGCTAAAAATTCACAAGATGCACAAGACCTGTTATGCCAGAAAGCAGTAGTGAGTTAACGTTTCTAACCTCAAACAGTTTGGGAAACTAATGAACCCACTAAACAAACAAAACAAATAAGACAACTTTGCATTGCCATACTGTCACAAATAAAACAACATTGCATTGCCATACTGTCACAAATAAAACAACATTACATTGCCATACTGTCACAAATAAAACAACATTGCATTGCCATACTGTCACAAATAAAACAACATTGCATTGCCATACTGTCACAAATAAAACAACATTGCATTGCCATACTGTCACAAATAAAACAACTTTGCATTGCCATACTGTCACAAATAAAACAACTTTGCATTGCCATACTGTATAAATATCCATAAGGTTCACCTGGTTGTTAATGACTTCCTGACAGAATTTACAAATCAGTCTTCATTCAAATCCAGTATTTCTCTTCACATCATCTAGTCCCCGTTCATCACCCCCATACACTGCATTTCTGTACTTATGGTACATAAGAAGAAAAGAAACTGAACATCTCCTGGGTAAAATTCTAACTGAAAAGAACAGATAAGTTGTATCATTGATTCATGAAAGTATGAAAACAGTATATGCTTATGGCCGCTTCATCACATCTACAATATGTTTGTCAGGAAATTGTCATCATCGTTATTGAGGTCAAGCTTGTCAAACTCCTAATTTGTTAAGTTTATCATATTTCACTAGAAATGGTGTGACCGCAGGGAAGGTTTATATCAGCAGTCGAGGGCATATAGGCACAGCCCCCCAACTTCAGTACTGGGCGTCCACTAATTTTGGAGAATTACCATTTCTTTATGAATCTGCAGGGACAAACTCAATGAAATGGACAGTCTACAAATTTGATATTGTTATTAAGTGCTAGATTTGTCTGTCAACTGTAATGTATAGTTTGGAAATCAAAATTAGTCAACCCTGTCTCTCTTTCTCTCCAAAATGTCAAAACCTTTAAACACATCAGATGCTTAACCACTATCATTACTGACAATGCTAGGAAAAATCCTTCAAAAGGTAATCTTCACACAACTCTGAGACTTCATACAGAAATACGTCCTTCTCTCTGATGATATATTTGTTGATCAGAAGATGCACAATGACAGCAGTATGGGCACTACCAGATGAAATCCCAATAAATATTGACAAGAAGAACCTCAAAAGTACAAGGTATTGTCTTCAACCTTATCAAGCATTGTTTACATCTTGATGGACTTTCTACTTTAGATCTAAACAATAAAATAAGCAAGCAAGTTGAAAACTTCCTAATAGATTTGAATTTGTTGTAAAAGTAGAACTTTCTGCATAAGTATCTGTCTCCGAACTATAAGGTGCAGTTCAAGACAATAAACTCTTTCTTCCTTCAGTTTTCACTGTTTATAAACAGATTGCCAAAAGATGTCCCCGGACCACCTCTAATACTATGCACAGATTATGTGGCATCTTACAGACTGAGACCATCAGTTTCATAAGTTAAACAAAGTAGAAAATAGCTTGAAGGAGATCTGTAGAAGATACCTTTTTAGATAAACATGCAGTTCATCATTAACAACAAGAAAACCAAGGCTATTCTATTTGGTACACAACAGAGGCCTGGCACTGCCACCTAAAACTGGTATTCACAATACAACAACCACGAGAAACTAGAATCAGATTACTTTCAATCCCTTTAGATATAGAAAGATACAAACCTAAACAACAATAAACACATAGAACAGACAATAGAAAAAGAAAAAAAGAAAAATCAAACGTTTCCCCTGGCAAGAAAAATATTATAATTCCTACTGGCAGATGGAAGAGCTAAAGTTAGTAAAAAAATAATATTAGGTCATTTTGATTATAGCCTAATCTTTCTAACAATACTCTCTAACAACAATAGAAAAAATTCTTCAAGCAACCTCAAAATAAAGCGTCATGGCTAAGTGGTTCCCCATCATATAACGGTCTAGTCTTCTCTTGAAGTCACTGATTTATAAATGTTTAAAGCTTGATTCTCTTCCTTTTTATTAGGAAGTCTTTCACTAATACAACCTCACTACAACCTCAGGCTGCTGTCCACAGATACCCCATCTCTGCACCCCACCATATTAAACTCACTTGCAGTGACCACAACTTCTCCAGCTTCTCCCTTAAGTTATGAAAATGTCTGCCATCTACCCAATAACATATTCATTCTTAAAGCAGTTTCCATGCTTACTTACAAAATGGAACTCCAAATGTTTCCATTATATTAACCCTTCTTTATTATACCAACTAGATTCCTTTATTCTAACATAATTTACATAAACAGTGGCTGAACTCTCATTTCCACTAACATCTCATCAACATTCTGAAATTGCATGCTTTGCCCATGCATGTTTCTCTTATTTTATTGCCATGTCTTTTATCACAATCTATTCTCAAAAAATAAAACAGTGTAAAACCACAGGCCTGAAATATTCAACTGTGCATTCTTAACAGTCTACAAGATATTTGCACGTATTGCTCTATTTCTCAGTTTGCTAACTTACTTTGCATAATGTGTATTACATAATTCTCTTTCAATTGTAACCAGAAGGTGAACATATCCTACAGAAATATATTTTATGAAAAATAACTTAGTAAATGCTCAATATATTTAATAATATATATATATATATATATATATATATATATATATATATATATATATATATATATATATATATTAATATACTTTTTATTGTAACTCCATAATCTTACTTGATTTTAAATGCTATTACCATTATATAGTTTTCATCTTTGTATGAGCATGTAATCTATATTCTTCTCTGGTTTAACAAAGTCAGATACATAAAAAGTGGTTCATTTTACTTCTTTAAGTCATTCCTCAGATCACATTTATATTTTTCCCATGAATACAAAACTTCGCTGAAAATGTCAGTATCAAAAATCAAGTAAAAAATGAAAATCAAACGAACCTAATATATATATATATATATATATATATATATATATATATATGTATATATATATATATATATATATATATATATATATATATATATATATATATATATATATATATATATATGTGTGTGTGTGTGTGTGTGTGTGTGCATATACATAGTAGGGGTACCTAAAAACTGAATACTGATTATCAAATTGTAGCTCCAGCTCAACAGTTATATTAGAATCATGCAAAATTATTTGTGACAGACACATCAGTTGCAGTGAAAAGGTATTAAGACAAGATATTCACTGATAAAAAAACAATGTGTCCTCTTATTTTGACTTTTCTCTGTATTGTAAATTGTCAACAACCATTTTTAGCTCAAAGAATTTTCAAATCATGTCACCTGAACCACTTCCTGAAAGCTACTAACTGTTCTTCCATTTTTAATAAATGCTTTTTTTGAAGCCAATAACAAAAGACCCAGTAAAGATTTTTCTGAATTCCCAAAATGATTACTTCCACCACAAGAAATCAAAATTAGTGCTTTATCCAAAATGATCATACCAAGGCAAAACTTGTCAGAAAATCTCTGTATATTCCTCTTTGAAGTTATTGATTTTTCACATCCCAAAATCATATTGCACCAGTCACCTAAGGTACCTGTAATATCAACCATATCAACTACTACATAGAATAATGTCGACTAATTCTAGATGGCACATAAAAGTACTTAAACTGGCATTGCCAAGCAAAGCAATGTAAATATTCCTGATTTCTTAGTATATATATATGGTTTACCAAAATCAAAGTTTGCCACATTCCTGGTACAGTCTGAAAATGGTTACCTTTCTATTGATTTTCTAACTTTTTCCATTTCTTACAGCCTGTCAACAGCTTGTTTAGATCTAAAGGAGCATCTCCCCCTTGCCTCTATGATCCATTTAATCCAAAAAAAGCCCTTCAGCCTCCTCACCTCCACACCATTTCACCTTTGGAAATATTTCACCAACTTTTCATAATATCGTCTGTGATTTGTTTCCATTATAAACATGTGGGCAAATGGTTCACAAGTGATCAAAGTAAAGCTGTATGTCACCTATTACCCAAACTACAAATCTAGACAAGTTTTCAACCATCTATTACTGCAGACTTAAGCAAAAAAAAAATCATTCAATCAGGCATTAGTGTGACTCTACGTAAAAACCCAAACCGCAGAATCCAAGAGATCTGTACCCATATTGGAAAGCATGACTATAAAGATTAAGACTTATTACTCTTAAGTATTGATAAACTAATTGTATTCTCCCATGCTCTTCTCTTCCAACCAGCCTGGCAAATAGACATGGAAATACTATTGAGCAATCTCAGCCAATCCGCTTTCCCAGTCACTGTAAACCAGGAAGTCTACCACCCAAAGAATGGAGAGTGTTAATGTCTTACAGGCTATTCTTTGCTTTCATCCACACCATGAAATTCCACAAAGATTTTATTGTAGCTTGGAGCAGAAGTGTGAATGAAGTAGAACAATAAGAAATTCCTGCGTACTTATGTAACTAAGGGCAAAACAAAGCAATTCAAGGCTTGTACCCTCTAAGAAAAATTGTATAAAATAAACATCTAATGCAAGAAAAAAGTTTTCACCCATTGTGTCAATTCATATCGTACAAAAGTAACAGTAGCCAATAAAGAGTTCCTCAGCTGAATACTGAAATACTCTTATCTTCTACCCAGTTTTCAAAAAGGCTGTACAGCAAGAGTAGGTAACATACTAATAAATTTCATGATCAGACTAATAGTCCCCTTAGAAAATCCATCTTCAAAACTACTTTAAACAGGTCTAAACATCCATGCAAACAAATGCCTTCTCAGCATTGAAACTTGTAATTAAAATTATTCTTTATCTCCTTATATTATCAGAGCTACTGTGACCAGGCAAAACCCCATTTGATCCAAACATATTAGTGATGGTCTCTCTCTCTCTTTATATATATATATATAT
Organism: Protopterus annectens; assembly: GCF_019279795.1. Taxonomy (NCBI): domain Eukaryota; kingdom Metazoa; phylum Chordata; order Ceratodontiformes; family Protopteridae; genus Protopterus; species Protopterus annectens. The sequence goes on along the minus strand of NC_056746.1, from coordinate 1,416,691,524 downwards.
ATATATATATATATATATATATATATATATATATAAATATAAACCATCTTAGCTGGTATACCCATAGGAAACCTTCAATCATGGCTCAGGACTAAGGTCAGTCTATAAGAACTGGGCAAAATATTATGCTTACCACTTCAAGGTTTAAATAGTAGAATCCACAGTATTCAAAACATAATTGACTAAAGTGGTGAAGCGAAGGACAAACTTTTCCCCAGACTTAAAAATATCTCAAATGGCAAACTATCCAGCTTGATCATCTTTCTGAAGTTCATCTTGACCCCCATATTCCTTTGAAAATTATAACATTATTATCCCATCTAAGGTTTGATCAGTTCTTGCAAAATACTTAGGCACTCCTCCCTTTCTCTATAACAAAGCATATAAACATCTGAAAGCCTTTAACACTTCAGTCAGGGCTAACAGTAAAGCTCCAGTTATTGGATCCCATATTTTGGTACTAGTACACTCTTGCACTCAATGTCTTACTCTAAATACTTTTGTAATGAGGGTGAATTTAAAAAAAAAATCACATCTGTGGTTTGTTTAAAAATTCCATGATTGCCCATAGCTATCCCTGCCTGAAAATTAAATAATTTTTAATATTATTCTTGAAAACACATGCCTATCACTGTATACTTCAAATATGTGAACTTATTTAAGCAGTTGTTTATGTTCTCCTTAAATAAATCAGACTGCAAAGGCATATTGTTCATTTGGTGTTTATTTAACCCTACCTGGTTATTCATTTTTTTAAGTTCTTGAGACTCTTTAAAAAATAATAATATTTAAAAAAAGCATATTCACCAACCACTGTTATGGTAAGATGTCTTATTGAGGTGAAGAGAATGCTTCATGAGTGTAATTCAGTTAATATCCCAAAAATGTAAAATATAAACATGTCTCTTGAAAATTAAAATTCTATTCCTTCTAGAAAAGAATGATACATAGGAAAAAATACATGTATAAATCTGGGAAGACATACCATGTGTTTATACATATTTACCATACATGCAAATATATATACACATAAGCCAAGGACTTAACTTCCTCAAAATTTCGAAATGAAATGCTACATTCCAGGCTCCTCCCCAAGTACAAGACCTTTCTAGATAGCTATCCACTCCAACATATAAGTCATTATCTTTTATTCTGCCCCAGGCATAATATAAACATTAATAATAGTTGTATGTTGACCCATAATGTAGACAATTATGACCAGGGCTCTAATCATAAGCAGCTTGTTATGTGTTTTAGACATGGATGTCAGGAAATTCACCTTAAGAGTGAAACTACAGTGGGGGATTTTGTCATCCACATCAAGAAGACATAAGGTAGGTAATTATCTGAGAGACTGAATCATAATTATTTGTATCACATGGGGATTGATCTGCTGTCCTATATTACAATAGTTAGGAAAAAATGTAGGGCCATTAAGGTGGATTACATCTTTGAAAACTATAACACACTTACCATTTTCACACAAATAGCAGCTACTGCAGCAGAGCTTCAGGAAATGCAAAGAATGCTAAAACCTGTTAAGACCTTCCAAAAAAATAACAAAAAGGTTAAGTGAAGTGTGCAATAGATTTTTAAACCTCATTGTGCTTCTCACCACTTTTCTCTGGTGGCCTTTGACTGCTGATAATACTCTAGGGTAAGACTGTAGACTAACAGCAGTGAGGAGTGCTTAACAAAAGTCTGTTAAGCACCTTTCTGATGTCAGATAGATGCTTCTTTTCGCTGACTTTAAGATGTAAGCATGGCATGTCTTGTACTACAATACCTTTACATATTGCATAAGATGCATGCACTCTCCCCCTGCCAACATCACCTTTCTTCTTCAAAATAAAAGGCACCTCCACCATTGAAAGTGAAATACGGTTGCAATTCCCCTATGTCTTTCTATTGGGTAACTTGAAAAAAAAAAAAAACTCCAGCGTCCAAGCGGTAATACCATTTCTTTTTCTGATTCGATTAAATGTGCTTCTTTTGGTAAAAGTATACCAGGTTTATGTTTTCTGTAAGCAAAATTGTAAATAATTTAACAGAGCTGTAGAGCCCCTTAACAGATCATACAAATACTATAGAACAAACATTTTCTTTAAACTAATATAAATCCTCTTTACTCCAGGTAATAATGTGACTATAATTAGCTTCATTGACTGTATATTCAGCACAGCTTGACCACTCCAGGTAACGATAATATATAATTACAAAAATATAATTGAAGTATTTCAAAATACAAGCATATATAAAAAAGACAATATCCCAAAAAGAGCAAAGCCTAGTAAACCGGAACGCTTGCAGCCTAGTGTCTATGCCCAATAGAGTTATAAACAAGAATAACAACAAAACACATTCAAGGAAGAGATAAAACACCTCATTAAGAATGAACAGAGTAATGTTCTTACTTAACAGAAAATGATGTGGACTGGAGAGGCAGACCTTCGTTCTCCACAGATCCTACACTTAATAAAAGTGTAGCTTGCAGATATCCCCCTTCTACTTTAAACAGACTGGATAGTCAAAGCATTATAGACAAAAACAAGTCTGAAGGCATAGTTCAGGACTCTCCATACACTTATGAAATATAGAGGAAACATTTTTGTGTGGATTCCCCATTAAATGTGACAAAAACATCAGCTCTCCATCAGTTCCCTCAGTTAATTGCATTTAATCCTTATCCTGCATATAAAAATATATTACCTGTAAAAATGAAGATATAATCAGTGTTGTGAATCAACTAACTAACTAACTAACTAACTAACTAACTAACTAACTAACTAACTAACTAACTAACTAACTAACTAACTAACTAACTAACTAACTAAGCCTGGCAACTCTTTTCCAAAACAAATAAATATGCAGTGTCTTTTCTCACCCCCTACTACTAACTGAATAACTTCATACTATAACTTCTCCAGCATATGTTCAGATCATCCAACTGCTCTAACAAATAGAGTGCTTTCAGGCAACTGCAGATGACCAGACAACTGCATTGCATAAAGTCAACATATCAAGTTATAAGGTGCAAAAATCTTTTGCCCCTCAAAATATGCACGGGCCTAAAAAAAACAATTACAGTAAAATATGCCATAAAACATAAATCTAAAGCTTAAAAAAAATTACTTCCCAAGAGTCTAAACTACAGTCCACAACACCCTGTATTTAAAGAAATTACTATGCTATATGGCCTTCTTACTTATAAGGCTTTATAAGACCAAAAATTACTGCACAATATAATTAGCCATTCAATGTATATTACACACATGTGCACCTGGGCTCAACCCACTAGCACTAAACCAATTGCAATATATATTTGCTTAGCATCCCTCCCTTAAAAAAATAATATAGCACACTTTTATAGAGCAATCCAGAATACCCACAAAAATACCTACCAACAGTCCTCCTGGAGGAGAACATACTTACACTGAACACAGTTAACCTATTTAAAAATTATTCTTAAATAACTCCAAAAAATGACAATGCCTGACCATAAGTAAAATGCATTAAGTAAGAAAATATTAAATAAATAAAAAATGAGAAATAAAAAAAATAAAAATCCAATTTGATTGTAAGACAAAACACTAAATAAAACTGGAGTTCATTGTCTTGACAATGTGCATTTTTATTTCTTTGTTATTTTTAAATAGCTCCACCATCACCTAATCATGCAATGAGAAAATCGTTCCACCTACTCCTTATATAACCTTATGTCTATATTCCAGAGACGTTCGCTACAATTGCATCTAAGGAATTATAGGTTTCGATTGCCAAATAAAGAAAAGCATATTGTTCAAACCTCAGACTCTTCAGTCTAACTGTTAAGGCCACTGTGTTCACTCTCAACAACTTCAAGCTTCCTGTCTAATGCTGGAAGTGGTTCAGTCATCCTTGAGAATAACCGGTCTTCCACAGTCCAGCTCTGTCTAATGTCTGTTTGCACTGCAGCCACTGTTTCTGTGTCTCCAACAGAATCTGTATTTACTTGCACCAGTGGCATTGAGGACTAAAGCCCTGACTATACCCAATTGAGCTTTGGTAGAGGCCTGAGCTCAAATGGAATGCCAGGCTAGGGAGAAGAAGAGATCTAAGCAGGAGTAGCCACTGCACAGCCCAGGGCAGTGCATAAACTCAGGCCAGTCTTTACTGACTCACCAGTTTGACATATGTGTCAGCATACTGGGGTAAGGAAGTAGGGCTGGGCAAATTCCACTGACCATGTCAGGATGGTGGGACCACTCCTAGTCACTCAAGTCTTGCCTACAGGTACAAGAGAAGACAAACTTAATGAGCCAGTACACTCAATCCAGAGTAGTACTGAAGCAAAAAAAGAGGAAAAAAATTATAATAGACTCTGGGCCGGATTCACGATGGCTTGCACGGAGTCTACGAGTAGAGTAAGACTCCATGCAGCCATCATGTCTGACGAGCGATCCAGGAACAGCCTGTAGGGGCGTGTAAAAGAGCTCCTAAAACGTCTCCTACATGGACAGGGCTGGGATATGCAAATTACCTCACTTGCAGCCGAAAGGCATGCAAATGAGGTAAATTTGCGATCCAGGAAGCACAAACCTGTCCGAGTAGGTGACGTAATCTTCGTAGGCTGGTGAATTTCGTGAAGGAGGTATTTGATTCTGATGAAGTCTCTGGATAAGAGATGAAAGCGCTTAATCTGATAGCTTTTGTGCTGTGTGTTTTTTAATAAACTGTTGAAGCGAACGGCTGAGACTTGTAGATTTTTTAATTGGTCAGCCTCTATTAGATGACTACCTGAAATTCATCATTTGGTGCAGTGTGTGTTTTTTGTGGAAGACGTGTTAGCTGCAGAAATGTACTCAGTTGACAACTGAGTACCATTCTGCAAATAGCACAATGGAGCCTTGTCATCTCCAAATAAAGGTCGCATATGGTTGAGGAAGCATGCCAATGGCTAAATATATGGCCATTGGAAAGTTTCCCAGATGCAAATTTAAAATAAAAAGATTTTTTTTAGACGATTTCCGATGTTTAAGCGTAGCGCAGCGCCGCGCAAATGGGGTGCACTATAAAAATCATAAAATAAGACAATAAAAGCCACAAACGTGGAATTTATGAAAATTGTTAAATGACAATGTAAGGGAATAGCAGGCTGAAGACAACATGGCCACCGAGTAGGGGTTGCTAAGGGGAGAAGCCCAGTCTAAGACATGTAACCAAGCATTAGTAGGCAATCCTATGTAAATGAGTGTTAGGATAGTGAATCACACTTTTACATAGCAAATGAGCACAGTCAGTAGAGTGTAGGAGTAGGATATGGGGAGGAACAGAGTAGGAGATAGGTGATATCACAAGGGGGGTATGTATGAAAGTAGTGAAGCTCATTGGAGCACAGTGGCATGTCTTAGCTGTCAGTTAGACATCATGGAAAGAGGTGTATCAACAGGTAGGCCAGGGAAAGCCAAGAAATAGAAGGTGTATACTGTGGATAACACCAACGTTTCTTGCTGAGTGGGTATGCGCATGTGTGCGCGCCTGTAAACTTGAGTAAGACAGAGTGCGGGCGTGGAAGCATGAGTGCGTGCATTTAAGCTGGAGTAAGCATGTATAAGGCTGTTGGAAGACCTGTAAGCATGTTTGTGCTGGTGTCCGTGCATTTTAACCCGAATAAGCAAGTTTTAGACTGTCTAAGCATGTGTGCGCGCGTGTGAGCTGCTGTGAGTGTGTTTCCGCTTGTTGATTGTTTTGCATCATGTGATTTGTACTGTGTATATATAGGTGTGTCTCATTAGTGCTTGATGTACACCTGAGGAAGCTCATTTTGTGAAAGTGCTTGTGTTTTTGCACTAGTAAAGGCCTTGTTGGATTTTTGCAGCTGTCAGCGTCTCTTTTTCTGTGGTTTTGACATTTATCTTGTATTTGAGACGTTTTGTGTGGATTCTACTGGCAATATTTCTTGGACATATGCAACATGCTGAGGGTGGTGACAATGCAAATACTGCCGGACAACCCAAAGTGAGAAGACGGAGAAGAGTGTACAGGCCCAGGGTCACCTACTAGGGGTTACAGGAGCTGGACATAGTGGAGCACTATAGAGTGGACAGAGACCTTCTGCAGCAAATTGTTAAGCTGTGCAGGCCACGCCTCACACACAGAACCAACAGAGGGGAACCCATCCCAGTGGAAACCAAAGCATGTGTTGGCCTAAGAATACTAGCAACAGGTACCTTTCAGAGACCAACTGGTGATATGATGGGGATATCACAGGCATCAGCATCCAGGGTACTGCACCAGTTCCTGGATGCCATGTCAGCACATGTCAGTGATCATGCATATTTCCTCAATTCCCGTGAGGTATTGGCCAGCAATATGCGTCTCTTCCAGCAAATAGCAGGAAAACCCTGAGGTAGTGGGTGCAATAGACTGCATGCATATACGCATCAAAGCACCATCTGGTGAGCGGAGTAGGGCCTACATTAACGGCAAGGGCTTCCCCTCCATCAACTGCCAGGTCATGTGTGATGCCCAGGGCATAATAATGAATGTGTGTGCTGGCTGCCCTGGAAGCTACCATGATTCCCATATCTGGCATCTGATGCAGCTGTACCAGACATTTGCCAATGGGGGCATCCCACATGGTCACTTAGTGGGGGATGCTGGCTATGCACTGGAGCCGTGGCTGATGACACCCATCAGAAACGCACACACACCTGAACAGGAATGTCATAATGAGGCACACACACAAACACGAAATGTAATCGAGTGTGTGTTTGGGTTGCTCAAGTCACGGTTCCGGTGCCTGGACACATCTGGTGGAGCCTTGCAGTACTCACCAACTACATGTACCCAAATTGTCATAGTATGTGCTATGCTACATGATATGATTTTGCGAAAACAGCTGCAGCAGGACCAGCATAGGCCTGGGACAAACAGCCCCCCACCAGTGCCAAGGCCATCACAGGCAGAGCGTGACATGGAGGAGGAACAACCTGAGCCTGCCCCAGTAGGCAGAAGGAGGCGTGCCCAGTATGCCTTGGCCTTGGGAAAGAGGCAACGCATAGCACATACGCTGGCTCAGTAGGAACCCTGGAAATGATACCTCTCTCTGACTCGCACATATAGTAAAAGGGATGCCTAACTTGAAACTACCTGTTTCCAAACATGTATAGGGAGTGCAGTATGTGCATCTGACATAGGCAGCCCTGCAGCACCATGTGAGGCATGATTGCCATGTGTTAAGCAATGTAAGATAGTGCTAAACAGTATTTACCACCATGTAGTATATGCAAACTTGATGACCTTGAGTATCATCCTACCCTCACCAAACATGAGGCCACAATATGAAGACAAGATGATCAATTACAACAATTGGCTTAAGTACTGGTGTCAGTGAAAGGGGATACAATGCCTGTCAGCCTGGGATGACATGCTCGACAAGACATGATGCTTCGCTAGGGATGGATTTCACATATCACCTGTGGCCTTTTGGATATTGCCAAAGGCTCTTGTCACCCCCATAGTGCCTTTTTTAGGTAAGGCTCAAAACACAAACCCACCTCCATAGGTATGACAAGGGATAAGAAGCTATAAGTAATGCTACTCAATGCCAGAAGTCTAAACTGCAAGATGCATGCACTCCAAACTCTCCTCAGCATGGAGAATGTTGATATCTGTGCAGTAACAGAGACCTGGTTCAAGGCTCCCAAGAGCACCCTAGCATTAACAGGTTACACCTTATGCCATGCTTTACAGCTCCAAAACATTGAACAAACTACAAAAGGAGGGTGAGTATCAATATTTTTCAAAGATACCCACACCCCCAGGTTGGTGGCACAGCATGAAGCATCGGAGACTATCCATGTGCAACTAACAGTGGTTAAAACCGCCTTTCAGTTCATAGCCTGCTACAGACCACCCTCCTAAACCCAGGAACCATACTTAGCTGACTGGAGAACACATGAAAATATGAAGGTCTCCCCAAACAGCATTATATTGGGCGACTTCAACTACCCAAACATAGACTGGGAGCATTACCCTAGCCCCAACACCCTAGCCCAAAGGTTCCCAGAATTTATAAACCAAAATGCTATGGAACAACTTGCTACCACTCCCACAACAGGGGAAAACATAAGGGACCTGATCATCACCAACATGGGGACTCTATGCCCAAGACCAGAAGTGTATCCCTCACTGGTAAGATCAGACCAGAGAGTAATCTCACTGGATATTCAGATCCCGATCCCAGCCCATGGCCAGAAAAACACAGTGAAAATTATTCACTAAAGCAAATGTCACACTCCTCAAAACTGAGGTGGAATCCTTCACAGCCCCTGTGCCTGTGGAAAATATGGCGCAGACCTCATAACCCTTTATAAACACATTCTATGAACACCTTCAGGAATGCATGGATCACGCAATCCCAAATAAAACCAAGACCCAATCCTCCAAAGCCAGGCATCCTGTCTGGTGGACCCCAGCCATAAACAAACCATACAATACTAGAGGAAGCTACTAAATGATAGATCAAAATCCCAAAAAGGGAAGGCATCTCTGATCAGTATTATTGAAAAACTACGGCCACACATAAGATCATCTAAGGCCATTGTTGAGATAGAAATTGTACAGGACACCAAGGATAATCACAAGGCATTCTTTACTTATGGTAGGAACCTGTGTGGGAATCCCCAGATATGCTCAGAAGTAGTCCAAAATGACAAACAATACACCAAACCCACAGACATTGCCAACATCTGAGCTGACAGGTTCAGTGCAAACTCCCCCCCCACACCAAAAGGGCAAATATCTATCCCAGCAGAGTGCTGGCCCCCTGACATCGCAGATGCTCAGGAAGCAGCCAGCCTCTCCAAAGCAAAACACACAGCATCAATGGGACCAGACGGTGTCCTGGGCTGTGTCCAACATGAACCCCAAGAAGAATTGAACGCAAACATAAAACCACTGTTCAATCTCAGCCTTACCACAGGATATGTACCCAAAGAGCAGTGTACAGCAACAGTGGTCCCTCTCCACAAAGGTGGTGCCTCAATGGATACATCAAACTATCGCCCCAGAAGCCTGACTAGCTTGGTCTGCAAAGCTATGGAAAGGATCATCATGGACCTCAGAAATAAACATATTGGGGACCTACAGACACTGGTTACTACCCAGTTTGGCTTTGTTAAGGGCAGATCTTGCCTCTTAAACCTGGTTGAGTCATTTGAAACAGTCACCAAGGACATTGACGAGGGGAAGGTGGTCCACACAGCCTACCTGGACCTTGCAAAAGCCTTCCATACAGTACCCCACTTGGTCATCATAGATAAGATCACCATTTTCAATATAAACCCCTATGTCACTAGATGTGTTGTAAACTGGCTCAAGGACAGAACCCACATGGTCAGAAATGCTGGAGCCATGTCAGACCCCAAACCAGCTACAAGTGGCATCCCACAAGGCTCAGTCCTGGGACCTCCCTTGTTTGGTATATATTTCTCAGAGGTACAGGCCAACACAGAAGGACTGTTGGTGAACATGTTTGCAGATGACTGCAAACTGGGCGCCATAATTGACCCTCCAGCTGACACAAGCATCCTACAAAAGGGCCTCATAGAGACAGACAACTGGTGCCAGAGCCATGTCCTCAAGCTAAATGCAAAACAGTGTATAGTCCTCCCCTTTGTCAAAAACTAAGTGCCCACAAATTACCACATAGGTGGTAACCCATTAAGTATGGAAGAAGTGATAAGGGACCTGGGGACCCAAGCTGATAGCAATCTCTCATTCAATAACCATGTGGCCAAAGTGTTTAGAAAAACATTTCATATAGCCCACCTAATCATGAAGGTATTCACATCTACATCAGGGGAGGTCATCGTGCCTCTTAACTCATCCCTCATCTGGCCCATAATTGAGTACAATGACCCTTGTGGGATGTACCTTATCAGACACCTGCAGCAGCTGGAAAGACCACAAAAGTACCTCACCAGGGGGATCAAAGGGCTCAAACACATGCCATTCGCTGCCTGGTTAAAGAAACTGCAGCTCCACTCAGTGGCATACCGCCTGCCCAGAGGCAATCTGTGTCTGATGTATAAAGCCACGTCCAACCTGGAATGGACATGCTGCACCTTGGAAAATCAGAATCCCATCAAGCTACGTGCTCAAGAGACCTGAACCTCAGGACTGAAATAAATAGGACATGCTGGAGTGACAGATTCATAACCCACAGGCTCCCCCCACTCTTGAGTAAACCCCCACTCCAGGTTAGCCAGAGTCCCTCATTGACTCTCTTCAAGACGAATCTTGATGAGTGGATGGGAGATTGTAGGTTTACCCTGGGTATCACTTCTATGTCACTATTAGACAGAGGCACAGTATACTAACCTTGAAAAATGTCATGGCAAACTCCACTTAAAATGTGTGTTGAAACCCAAACACACTCTAGCTAGGATTATAAATGCCCTAGGGCAGATAGCCTAGTATGAACCTATGAACAGAATCACGCACACCAACTAGTACAACTGTGGAGTAATGTTTGGCAATGTCCACCCAAGGTGGTGAATACACAGCAATGTCGGACAAGCCTGGTTTAAGTAGGCCATAGCTGAACAAAATGCAACATACTCATAGTTGCCCAACTGGCCCTTAACCAGTCTGGTCTGCTCAGTATGAACATTTAAAGCAGTGATGGGACTCAAACCCATGATACTGTGCACTATAGTGAAAGTACTGAACCACTACACCATTGCAGTGTTCAGCTAGTATGAGAGAATGTTGCCAAGTCTTTGCAAACTATCACATGGAAACCCTGCAGGCACAGCATAATCCCTGTTGAGTTATGACACAAAGGAGTCTGGCAGTAAGAACACAACATGACTTCCAACACACACAGTATAAATGTCAATATTGGTCATGTTCACACACAACCAGAAATGTAGTGGACTCCAGATCACAACATATGGAAAGGTCACACTGGGCATGCTCACACACTTGGATAAATGAGACATATGTCAGGCAACAAACCATGGAAAGCCTGAACTGGGCATGCTCACACACTTAGGCCATGTCTGAGTATAGCAGTCAGTCACACATATCTGGCAGTTGTATGTGTTAAGCCAGGAACCTCCCATGATCCAGCAATCCGCCATGTGCACACAGTTAAATGATAACAGACACATATATTAATATACTGGAACCCTGTCATGATCAAACATGTTATGCAGATACACAAGTTGTTCATAGAAACTGGAAAAGCTATGGCAATAAAGACCTGCCAACAGTAGCAGCAACAAATATTGTGCATCCTGAACATAAACATAGGTGCAGAGGTCAATACTAGGCTGTCTGCTCTAGGGAATTACTAAGCCTAGGCAGAGTGTATTTGGCGTCCACCTCCCCAGTAGAGTAGCCTACTGTGCCGCTGTAAAGTAGGTCACAGAAGGCACCCTTTAAAGTTAGTTTGCTGTGCCTCTGTCAAGCAAGGACACAGTGGAGATCCCAGGGGTGAATTTGCAATTTCCCATCCATGTGGCTGTATTTTGCTGGAAGAGGGTTGGCAAGGAGCTATGTCTAACTTTAATTGGGATTCAATTCCAGAGTGAGGGGAGCCTCTGGGTAATGAATCTGTCCCTGCAGCATGTCCTATTTATTTTTGTGCTGAGGTTTAGGTCCCTGGAGTGTGTAGCTCTAAGGGTCTTGTATGTTATGAGGTGGAGCATGTCCATTACTTCTGGGTTTGAAATGGCTGCGTATGTCAGGCATAGATCACCTCTGAGAAGGCGTTAAGAAACTGAGTAGAGCTGGAGATCCTTTAGTTGAGCTGCATAGGACATCTATGTGTAGCCCATGATCCTCTTGGGGAGGTACTGTTGTATTCACTGTAGTTGCCGCAGGTGTTGGGTAAGGTACACCCCAAAAGGGGCATTGTAGTCAAACATGGGTCTGATGAGTGACTAGTAGAGGGCCACAATGACCTCCCATGATCTACATGCAAACATCCATGTGATAAGGAGGGCTATATAAAGGTCTTTGCAATGACTCTGTCAATGTGATTAGCAAAGGAGAGGTTATGATCTATGTGGGTCTGTGGGCTATTGCTCTGTTATGTAGTAGCTTTCTCCTTCTGTTGTGCAGCTTATATATGGCTGGGGTCAACCAGACAGGTCTCCTGTTTTGGAGGAGTCATGGTTTTATTTGGGATAGCATGATCAATGCATACCTGCAGGTGCTCATACAATGTGTTTGTAAAGGATTCTGCAGATTGGGCTGTATTATCCTCCAGCATGAGGCCTTTGAAGTATTCCACCCCAGTCTTCACAAGTGCAAAGTCTGCTTTTGAGAAATTCTTTACAGTGATTTCCTTGGCTGGGGGTGGGGATGGGATATGGATGTCCAGGGAAAGTTGTTTATGGTCTGATCTTCACAATGACAGTTCTACCTCTGGTGTGGAATATAGAGTCCCCATGTTGGTGATGATCAGGTCCAATATGTATTCCCCCTTGTGGGTGTGGTGACTGGTTGTGCCATAGCACATGGATTCACAAATTGTAGTGGCTGTAGGGTGATGTTGAGGGCCTGAGTAGTATCCCCAGTCAATATTTGTGTACCTGAAGTCAACCACTATAATGGTGTGTGTGAAGACCTGCATATCCTACACTGTTCCCAGGAAAGCCAAGTGTGGTTACTGGGTATGGGGGGGGGTGGTGGTGGTCTGAATTACACACCAAACCAAAAGGCAGTTTTGCACAATGGTAGTTGTATATGTATGGCCTGTCATGTTTAGTGCAGTGGTACCAACCCAGAGGTGTGTGTATCTGTGATGTATATGGATACACCCCCTACTTGTGTTGTGTGTTACAAGTTCTGTGGTCATGAAGCATGCTATAGAACATAACCTGGCAGTGTCAGTGTGTATATGTGACCCTGAACTAGGCGTCTGTTAATGCACAGATATTGTTATCACCCATACTGAGGGATAGTTAAAGATGTACATTCTTCTTTGGAAAGACTGATGATGTCAGCACCCTATAAATACAGCAGGAGAAGAGACATCATCTAGTAATATGAATAGTGTGCTATACTAATGCGTCTCTCTCAAGTATCATAACATAGTTAGGCAGGGGTTTGAATCCTGCAAACACTGTGTGGGGGGGGTATGTATGCAATTCTCTGTGAAAGGAATGACCTTTTTGAAGACTGGGATAACACACTAAAAGTTGTACATTTCTCTTTGGAAAGACTGATGATGTTAGCACCCTATAAATACAGCAGGAGAAGGGAATTCGTCCAATAATGCAAATAGCGCACTGTGCTAATGCATCTCTCTCTCTCAAGTATCATAACATAGTTAGGTAGAGGTTTGAATCCTGCAACCACTGTTTGTGTGGGGGAGTATATGTATGCAATTCTCTGTGAAAGGAATGGCCTTTTTGAAGACTGGGATAACACACTAAAGGATGTACATTCCTCTTTGGAAAGACTGATGATGTCAGCATCCTATAAATATAGCAGGAGAAAGGAATTCATCCAATAATGCAAATAGCGTGCTGCACTAATGTGTCTCTTTCAAGTATCATAACATAGTTAGATAGGGGTTTGAATACTGCAACTGCTGTGTGTGGGTGGGGGGAGGCTGCACACTGTGTTAATGCGTATCTCTCAAGTATCATAACATAGGTAGGGGTTTGAATCCTACAAATGCCATGTGTGCGGTTGTGTTTTGCTTTTATTATTGTATGACATATTATTATAACAGTAATTTCAATGCACACATCAGGTATGTGTGTGACACATACAGATATGTACCTGTGACCTTTAATAGTTCCTATGTGTGAAGTCTGCCCCATATGAATACAGTTGTTACCTTTGCCAGCATGTGCCACAGCTTACCAGACCTTAGGCCATACATGTATGTTGGTGACAATGCAGGCTACTGCAGTGATCTGTGTCTTAGGCCAACTATGAGACACACACCCATGAAAGCTTTGATAGATTAATGTGGGTGAGGGCTCATGTCTGGAGTATATGTCAGACATGTTAAAACACAGCAAAGTCTGTGAGTGATGGACACCCAGTGTAGGTGTATGGCAACTGTTGCCGATATGCATACAGACACCTTCTTGCTTAGGTGATGCACCGAGGGACTGCAGAATACCTTTGGAAATGTGAATATCACAGGAAAGATAAGATAACACTTGTCCACATGTACACACCATTACCCGTTCTACATGATGGGTGCTACCACCTACATGGTACTGTTGGAATACTATGTTAACTACATTCCGATGCCAATGCCACAGTTGTGTTACAGCAATACAGCATGGCTTGGACAACAGGTATCTGTCCATATGATACCCTTGTGGTGGTTAGGTGTGTCATGTGTAGAATGCATTGTAGGCCACTGTATGTATTTGCAGTCATGGATGGACATATCCGTAGTGTGTTGGCATGTACGTGAGACTGCTATATGCCAAAGAGTATTGTTCCCAGGGATGTGTGGGGCTCAGTAAGAATGGCTACTGGTATAGTGTAGTACTGCAGGGATATCACTGACACCTGGTTCCTACATCTGTGTATCAGTTGAGGAGACACCATGTAATGACCACTGAATGTCAGGCTATGTAAGCTGTGTATACTACCAGAATGCAGACCATTGACATTTGGAAACCGTATCACCCACAGCATACTGTCAAACCATGTCATGTTCCATGCTAACCATGTTCACAAATGTATACCTGCAACTCAGTGCTGCAAACATCACACATGTACTGTCCACACCCCAACACATACAGGCACAGGTACACACAACAGCCATGTGGCACATGTGCAGACAGTACACTTTGGGAATTAACACTGGTGTATAAAAAACTGCAATGACAAACATAGGTAATGCATCATGCATGCTCGAATATACCCACAACAGTATCATTACACTGTACTGTTAACAACATGATAATATTACTACAGTGCTATGTAGTCACCCTGTGCATCAGCACCATGCCACCCTGTTCCTGCATCAATGTTACAGATGTCAGGAGGTGGCACAGTTTCATCATATGCACAGGGTGTGTACTTGGTTTGCCAGAGTCTGCCATTGACACATCCAATTGACATGTATGTGTGTGTGTGTGTGTGTGTGTGTGTGTGTGTGTGTGTGTGTGTTAGTGAGGGACAACAGTACAACATGGGGCAATGTTGCTGCAATGTGTGTGTGTATGTGTTAGCCCTAGGTGTTAGCATTATGTGTGTGTGTATGCATGCACACAGTTTCACCACGTGGCTGCCATATACGGGTGTTTGTGGACAGCCACAGACTGTACCTGCCAGGTCATACAGATCACTGTCTCTGGCCACGGACACGGTACCTGTGCCTGGCAGGGGTGCTACAGACAGTATCAGGTACTAAGCCAGACTGGGTACTGTCATCAGAAGCAGTGGGTTGTTGACTGGACACATGTTCCTGCTGGGACTATCCAGAGCCACGTGCATGTGGTCTTCTCGGACTGTCTAATGACAGTGCAGACCCAGCATTGCTGGGGCTGGTACTGGCACTATGGGAGCAGCTGCGTGTTTGTTGTCGTCCGTGATGACTGCCAGCTGATAATGTTGCTGGCATATGTCCACGTCAACGCCTCAACCGTCCTGCACTGTCCTGGCTCCTGGACATGTAGTTGTGGAAGAGATCTAATGTGTCCCCCCAACGTCTATCAATGACCTCGCTGATGTTACGGATGGCAGACGCAACGTCACGCATAGTGTCATTCATAGCGGTGTGATGTGCTGTAAGCTCCCTCAGACCCTGTCTGGTGTACCGTTCCATATGTGCCTGTGCCTGCATTACAGCCCGGAACATAGCTGAGGTTGAAAGACCTCTGTGGGCACATCTGACAAAGGCAGTACGACCACGGATGCTCCCACGAGAACCCCTGGACATCTGCCTGTGTGATACCATGTCAGGAATCTGGCCATGGCTGCTGTGAGGCGATGCATGTGCCAATGATACCACACTACCCTGGTCAGTGCCCACTGTATGCTGTCCCTCAGCTAAGGACATTGGTGACAATGGATGTATCGGCAGGATGACTGTGTGCATTGATGGGGTTGACTGCTGTGTAGTGTCAATTGGCTGACCAACGACAGACTCTGTCACACCTCCCTGTGCCATTACACATGTATCATCATAATCACTATCCCCAGCAGTGGCTTCAGGTTCCCTGCTGCACTCCACCAGAGCAACATCAGAACCTGTGAGAGAAAGATAGGAAACACAGTTTACAAATGTGTACACGATATTAGCACACAGGCGCACATGCACACATGCACACAGGTGCACATGCACACAGGCGCACATGCACACATACACACAGGTGCACATGCACACAGGTGCACATGCACACATGCACACAGGCGCACATGCACACATGCACACAGGCACACATGCACACAGGCGCACAAGCACACAGGCACACAAGCACACAGGCACATAAGCACACAGGCACACAGGCACACAAGCACACTCCTCAGTACAGCAGATACAAACACAGACACACCTGCAATCCAACACATACACAATACTGTTTTAGGGTGGGTGACAGTATCACAAGGAAAAACATCACTGCACATGTGTCAGCATGCAGATTATGTGTTGCACAGGAACATGCAGTGCAAGTTTAGACAGCCCTTGTTAATAACAGTATACGTGTACTTGATGCTTGTGTGTAGTTGTTCAGTGATTGTCTCCACCCTGAGCACAATGCGTACAAGGACATAACAATGTTGTGCAAGTGTTACAAGCTGTGGGTGCATATATTTGCACACACACACACACACACACACACACACACACACACACACACACACAAAACACATGACGGTGCTACGCAATGACTGCTATGTGTACTTTTGTGGTCGGCGGAACTGGATGTGGTGTAGTAACGTGAGCCATGATCAACATGCTTCTTGTGGTCAGTCAACAATAATAATGTGTGCCAAACAGGCAGCTAGCATACTGTACCTGACGTGCAGTAACATGACTACATCCACAATTACACAGCCACTTGTTACATGGGTTTGTAAGGTGGCCAATAGTGAGCATTGCCTAACATGAATGTATTATTTGTTCAAGACTATTGCACAAAGACATGATAGGCCTCTACCCCTCAGGTATATTATGTGTGCTGCGTAGATGATAAGTGGGATACTGAAGGGTGGCCATACAGCAGGTGTCATAATTGGACATGTGTAGCAGGCTAAGGTGTAGTGTGTATGCCAAACATGTGTGTGTTGTGTACATGTGTATCAGGTATGCCTATACAATGTCCAGTACTGTGTTGCCACACATGTGTGTCATGCTCTGTGTATTGCATGTGAGTGAGGCAGCTATTGAGAATAATGGGATATGCATAGTCTCCCAGCAAACATGCACAGCATGCATTATGCGTAGGTGTGTTACTTGTGCACAGACTGCACCTCCATATGACATGCACATGTCATTAGCAATAGTATTGTTATTACACACTCACCAGCATGGATTAGCTGCCTTGCTGTCACTCCAGAGGGACCTGCAAAAATATGACAGTGATTGCCATTGGCCACAACTGTGCCATTGATACTGTGAGTATGATAAAGTACAGTAGTACAACAGGTGGCTTTCACAGGTGTACAGATTATGCTCAGAATATCAATCTTGCAGAAGAATAGGCAGGTTAACAGCTACACAAACAGTACACATCTCACACATGCATAAACTACCAGTACAGAGAACAGTCAACTACAGATATGGCATGTTACCTGCACACTCCATTTCAACATGCTGGGTGGCTCCGGCCTCCATGATGACACATGTTTGTGGATGTTGCTGTTGTTGGCCTGGAGCCACAACACTTAGGAGGTGCTCCTCCACACTGGTGAGGGGGGGTGGATAGGTTCCCCACCGCCTTTGGCAAGCTGTTGTCTGTGGATATCAGACACATGCTGCCGGACATGTCTAATTAAATCACTGCAGTGATGGTGTACCTGCTCATATGTCCGGTTATGCATGCCTATGTCATTTACCCGATGGACAAGATCTTGCCACAGTGCAGCCCTCTCATGCTGGTTCTGGCTGGTCCTGGAAAACAGCACACAGTAATTCTGCACCAGGCTCTGGTGGATCTCCCGATCCTCTGCTGCTGTATAAGGTGGGTTTCGCTGATGCACAATCACCCTGGAAGGAAAAGAAAAATATGTGAGCAAGTCATGTGGCACACTTAATATTCTAATGTACTGATATCACTTAACTGCCATATATAGCATCTGTCTGTCTATCAGGGGATACAGATGTTTGATACCACATATCAGTGCTCAGCCCACAATTGTCTGACAGTGCCTGCCACACTCCATACAACAAACTAGTATACACAAGCACTCGGCACACTGTGTGGGATACAATGCACAACCTCACACTGGGGGTATGTATCAAGCTAATGGATGAAGAATATTGTCATACCATGCAATGAATGCAATGCACATTTACAGTTTCAGTGGTAATCCACCCTAGTCTTTGATGCCATACCCCTACCTGACATATGTGCACAGTTGTTACTATAGCCAGCATACTGCTGTCACAGAGTATACATGCTGCCAGGTACACACACATACCCTGTAACACACATGTGATTGTGGCCATGGTACAGGCATCATTACACACACATTGCACATACATACAACACACCTATGTATGACAACACAGATGAGCATTAACTGTGTACCTTATAGTACTGTGTGCCCCTACTTACAGATAACTATGCATGAGGTATGTAATCTGTGCAGACTACAGGAAACACACCAGACAGTGTTACCAGGGAATGTGAACATACACCATACTGTAGTGTTTAGGCCTACAACATCAGGTAGTACAACAGTTCATGTGTGAGCTGGATTCAACAGCAGTACCACTTACTGAGCATACATGTATTGTTTCTGCCTATGATGGGACACCGCAGTTGTACACAGGGAAGTACGACACAACATATGCCAATCTACTATGTTTACATCCCGATAACTGACACATCTTTCTCTGGCCTCACACCAAGGACACCAACTACCATGACAGACACAAACTCACACTAAGCTATCACACCTTTACAGACCTTGCACACAATCAGTGTCACACTCATTCAACATCACATAGCTGGTATTGCACTAATTGGCCCTGGGCCTAGGGCAGCCTAGCCATATGCTACCCTGCCCTTTGGGACACATGTAATGTGATTTTACTCTCTCTCTCTCTCTCTCTCTCTCTCTGTCTCTCTGTCTCCCTCTATCTCTCTGTCTCTCTCTCTCTCTCTCTCTCTCTCTCGTGCATGTGATGGCCTCTGCACCAGTTGGTGGCCAGCATTTAGTAATTGCATGCAGCCTGCTGTGTGGTAATTGCAGTTCTCACTGTGATTTCAGGACACTGCTATAAAATCATAGGTTAGGTAGGCATAGGCCTTTCGGTTTTGCAAGGTGGGGACCATGCTGGTTTGCTGTGGACACTGCTGTGTGAGTCAGAAGGCTGGTATATCTCTCATATCTAACGCTGTGTTGTAGCCACTGAAATGAATGTTTTACTGAAACCTGACTGTTGCTTCTTCCACTTCACTCTTCTCAATGTGTAGGTTAACTCACACCTGCTAATGCTAATACTGTTTACATGGGAGTATGTACTTACCTGTGAGATTTGAGGATTAACTGGCATACAACAGTAGTTTTTGCAATGAGTTGCTATGGCTTTTGTATTTTCCCTTTACATTCACTCCTTGAATGCCTGATATTTGTCTTTACTGGAATGTGTTGCTATGGCTTTCCTATTTTCCATTTACATTCACGCCTTGTAATGCATGATATATTTCTTTCAGCACTAAGCTCTTATATGTTTGCTGTGGCTTGGTGGCACTTCATGCAGTCTGGTGAGCCCAAGGTCTGGGGTTTGACACTTACTGGGGTATTTTATTTTGCTGCTGAGCAGTACTAGGGCCTTGTCATACAGAGTGAATAAGGCACTTTTACACAGTTGTAAGCAGGAAGCAGGAAGTCAGTGGGGACACCAGCTAGGGATGTGCAGGCTGGGTGTAGGGAAGGTCTATAGCTGCACATTTCTTTAACTGCAATAGCTGTACATATGTTTGACATTTGCTGTGACATTTGAAACCTTCCACCCCTGAGAGAGGGGTGATGACAACTAAGTATATTGTACTAACAATTATGAATATCAGGCACATACAGTGCTTGTGAACTGCTATACTGTCATTAGTATGTTAGATGGCTACTTCCTTTATTTCTGTGTTGTACTCCTACATAAGGGCATGCTTGTGGAAGTAATTCTACAGCTATTCGCAGAGTATGTAACAGCAGACAGGCTGATATGCCTGTGTGTTTTTCTGACACTTGCAGGCCTCCGATACTCTCAGGTATATATTTGACCAGCCTCAGGGAAAGGTACATATCAATGGGATACACCCGTGATATATTTCAGATATTCTGCAGTTGTGACTGTGGGGTATTTTGAGCATATGTATTACTACACCATTTCTGACATGCAAGTAGTGTCTACTTTAACTTATTGACAGTTACCATTACGTGGGATTCCCCACCTTTCTGCCTACTGTTAGTACATTTCACAGGGGGTCAGTGGGGCACAGGTAACAGTTGTTTGCAAATCAGGGACATCCCTGTAAATCAGTCACAGTTGGGAGGTCTGGCCTATTACCTATTCAAATATGGCGGTGTTTATCCTGCTCTGATACTGTGTGGGGTTTGTAAGGTGCTACTGTAACATTATTACCTACTAGCATGGCTGTTTCTCTTCTCACACTAATGTAATGCAATTCCACAAGAATTGCCAGTAAAGATACACAGAACAAGCTTTGTGTAATGGCCTTCCTATTTTCCCTTTACATTCACTCCTTGTATTTCATGATATATTACTTTCAGCACCAAGTTCTTGTATATCTGCTGTGGCTCAGTGGTAATTCATGCAGAGTAGTGTTTCCGGGGTTCGAGACTGACAGGGGTATTTTATTTTGCTGATGAGCAGACTACAGGCCTTGTCATACAGAGTGACTAAGGCACTTTTAAGCAGTTGTAAGCGGGTTTGCATGAGTTTGCACAACGCTTAGCTACACTTATCTATGCTTAACTAAGCGCACACAAGCGCACACCCGCTGACTACTGCTTAAAAGTGCTTACTCCCGCTAACCCCCGTGCTAATTTCTTTTAAAGAAAAGAAAATGGGGAAATAGGAAAGTGGTGAAAAAGGGGGCACAAAGAGGGAAAACAGTAGGGAAACCAGCTCGGGATCTGCAGGATGGGTGTAGGGAAGGTCCATAGCTGCCCATTTCTTTATCAGCAACAGCTGTGCATATGTTTGAAATTTGGTGTGAAATTTGAAACCTTTCACCTCTGAGAGAGCGTGAGGACAACAAAATATGTTGTACTGCCAATTAGAATTATCAGTTTACATGTCCAGCGGACATGTGTGTGAATTGGGCAGCTATGTATGCAGTGTAATCTTTTTGTGGGAACAGAGTGCCCTTTTTTTATTTTTTTTTCAGGTGTGAGTGGAATGTGAGGTACAGGAAGTAGGTATATTTGGGGAGGTAGGGTGGGGAGGTTAACAGACAAGACAAACAAGACGCATACAGGGGTGGAGTATGACACATGTGGGGGGTAAACACAATTGACGGGGATGGATGTTTGGATATCGCGAGCCCATGAGCCCACGGATGGCAACAGTGGAACTGAGATCCCCACCCATGGGCAGTTACCACTGCACCTTCACAGCCCAGGCCGGGGCTGTGCTGGGGGCTGGATAGGACAGGCAGGCACACCCGTGAGTTGCACCACTCTCGCCTCGAGCTGGCATAGGGGATCAGTCACAGAATGCCTGATCTCACTACGCACCACAGACCGGACCCTCTGGAGGGTCAGTGGAGGCTCTCATCCGGCCACGCTTGCAGAGGGGGGATGAGCCCCATCCCCTGCAGTGCTTCCACCCGAAGGTGGCACAGGGCCACCAGAGGAGGTGGTCCTGGCCTGGGTACTTGTGCCAGGTGCACTCGCCAGCTGAGGTGAGAGATGTGGGTCCGCTGGAACCCGCCTTCCCTGTTGTCCTATGTTTAGCAGTATTTTATGGCATTTTGGGTTAGTAACAAACAACACCATTCAAAATTAGTTGTAACAGCATGCATCAGTATTCCCATTAATCAAACACCCATGAATTCCGAACATTGAGCAGCAAGCATGACACATGCATATTTAGAACAACAGTGCACATTCCAACAGCATGCAGGGTTGATTGGTGGCAACAGGCCATCAGGTTTGGATATGTGAACAGGACACATGCATCAACATACATGCAGATATGTATGAACCAACAGGACAAATGTCCATGGGAATTAATTGTGAATACACATACCCAGTTTGGTGTGGAATGGCATAATTTGTGAAAATAGGGTAGGGTGGAGAAATATTACATTAACAACTTACACTACCTATACATATACTGTACATTCCTAGTAGATGCAGATATATATCCCCTATATGTATTAGTACAGTTTCCTGTATGTAACCTTAGGAATGTTGGTGATGGGGATGCTACTGCTACATTAATATACATTCCATTTTTATTCATATATGTTCATATCTGGCTGTGTTCAGGTACAGCATCCTGCTACATTTGATTTATATGGGTCTAGACATCTGTGGATGTTCAGCATTTCATACAACCATACTATCTCCATAATGCAAGGGTACAGCAACATATCCAAATTGTGGGATGGACACAGTCCAGGTTCTGTACTTTATTTAAGACATTACACTCTTTGGTTGTGGCTGTCTCATTCATTTCATTATGTAGTGACTGCAGTATACCTTTATTCCAGACTTATTACAGCTTTCTTGGTAGCTTCAAACTGTCTTTTTCACACTCTCTCACTTATTTTATATTTACATTTCAGAATGGTACTTAACTAGGCTTTATTAACATTTATTACTGGGTTACAACAATCCTTTACAGCTGACTCACTTATTTCATATGGCAGAATTTACAAGGATGTATTCGACACTTGTCTATCCTTTCTTGATTGATTACCACTCATTTTCAGGCTGAAGCAGTTATCTGATATTACAATACAGGTGGAAACTCTATTTGAGACTTGTTTAATCTTTATTACTGGATTGCAATACACTCTTTTCCAGGCTGCATCACTTATCTAATCTTACAATACTAGCAGAATCTTTATTCTAGGCTTATTTCACCTTTATTACTGGGTTACAACACTGAACTCTTTTACAATCTGTCTCACTTACATTCTATAACAATACCAGCTAAATAATTACTAACCTGCCTGGTGGCGCAACCTCAGCAGCCTATCAGCATAGTCTCACCGATTTGTGGAACGAACACCTGCAGCTGTAATATAAATGAAGGAATATTGGAACATACCTCTCCATACTATAGGCTAGGATAGCATTTCTTACATACGTAATTACATGGATACTTACTCAGTAGTGGGGCATTGGGCATTTGGCAGGCCTCTTGGATCCAACGGTTCAGTTGGTCCTCCTTACGTCACTTCAGGTCCGCATGGTGGTGACGGACCTGTTCACCAGTCCTCAGAATGCCTGTGGCACTGGTGAGATCTTGTGCCAACCGGTTCCATGCCTCTGCCTTATACGCTCCCCATTGAATCTGGCCCTGCATGAGTTGTGCTTCATGATCATGGACTAGGAGCCAAACCATATATTTTGACTCCTCAACACCCCACCTTTGTGCTCTAAAGTTAATTCCCTCTCCTGCACCTGCCATCTTGACTGCAAATGGGTACCACAATCAGTTATGGTGTGTATTCCCGCCTATGGGGCTTATATATGCCGGTTTTCCCGCACTTATCTGTGATTGGCCATTTTGGATATTTATCAGCTTAAAGCAAACCTGCTTTGTCATGGTTCTATTTTCATTCATTCCTATATACATGCTAATACTGTATTTCTCAGTACAACTGTCATGGCTTAGTGGTTCAGTACTTTGACTATCGTGCACAATATCCCAGGTTTGACCCTTGGCATTGCTTTTTTTTTTATTTTACTACTGTCTAGACAGGCTAGGAGGTGTGTCTGTGTAAAGGCGGCTTTGATACAACTTGCCCAGTGTTGCCCGCCGGTAAGCTGGTTGGCACGCTGCGCAGCTCCACGCAAATGGCTTATGCTGGGTAACGCGTTATTTAGCTATGAGCACTCATATTACACTGGGTGCAGTGCTGCTGAGCTACGGGCACACATATTAAGCTTGTTAAAGCACTGCTCACCTCCGGGCACTCATATTAAGCTTGTTAAAGCACTGCTCACCTCCGGGCACTCATATTACGCTTGTTAAAGCGCTGCTCACCTACGGGCACTCATATTCAGCTTGCTAAAGCGTTGCTCAGCTATGGGCAATTATAATCTTTTTTTTATAAATTATTCTGTCGGATTTCTTCACAAATACATTGCCCATTTCATTACATTTTACTTAAATTATAGTTTTATATATATATATATATATATATATATATATATATATATATATATATATATTTATATATATATATATATATATATCAGGGGATTGTTTCATACTTATTTAAATAAAAATGGAGAATAATGTTGTGGGGGCTCGAACTGTGACTACCTCCTCTTTGGCCAACTTCTCTACTGCTATACTATTGCTACTTGGCTTAATTTGCATATGTAGATCTTATATGCTTTTCAATGTCTGCTAACTGTGGCTGAGCGAAGGGCATACCCACGCAAACGAGCGCAAGTGCAGGCAAACATTTTTGAAATTATAAAAAAAAATGAAACTGCTATTTTACGTTTTACACATTTTCAGTAGGGTTTAGTCTGTGGGGATGTGTGGTGTTGTGTTCCCTGATATTTCTAAGGACTCGCTCATGGGTGTTTACTTTCAGGCCTGTGACTCTTCTGGGGGTGTGTCCCTTTGCAGTACTTGGCATTCGGACACGCCCCCTACTTTCCTACATGGACCGTGTTAGCCTAGGGTATGATTCAGCATGCCCTCATGAATATGCATGGCATGCTGATGTCATACTGTTCTACTGCAGCCTCCGAATAAGACATATTAAGTCTTACACGGAGGTTTCTTGAATCCGGCCCTCTGTTTTTTATGGTCCCTCTAGAAATATGCACTTTAACCTGGGCTAGATAGTACAAGCAAGACTTCCATTTAGTCTGCCAGCACAAAAGTAATACAAGCTGCATTTCTGATGTGAATATATGCAGAATAATTAATCTGTTGCTCCTCATCTTAATACCTTTCCTGGGTGACCAAAAATAAAAGTAAAATTTATTTCATTAGAGCAGTGAACTAATACAAATCTGGGTGTCAAACCTGGAACATCAGTATCCTCCAAAGTCAAAGAGCATAGGTATCTTTCCGAGTCCAAGAGCACAGTATCTTCCAAAGTCCAAGAGAATCAGTATCTTCCAAAGTTCAAGAACACAGTATCTTCCAAAGTCTGATGGTACAGATACAATGGTTTATTTTGAAAATTTTTCTGATTCGGGCTGGAGCTTCTTCACCACAAATCTTACATGCTTTCCTTCTCAGCCAAAAGCCCAATTCTCTTTTAATTTTTAACAAATATCCATCACACCATATTCTTTCTACTCTTACAACCATAACTTGTCTATTATACTTATTCAGCCATCATCTCTGCATTTCACTTGGAACACCTGATGTCCTGGCCTGTGCCATTATGTTAGCAACCTCCTATGTGACATTAACTTTGGGTATTTACAGCATTGATTGCCCACAGTTAATCACTGCTGTTATTACCCATAGCTAATTACTGATTACAGGGGACAAGTCCAGTTACCTGTCTGCATTTAACAGTATGCATCCACATTTACAGCATAAATAATGTTATAACCATTGCAGGTATAAATACAGAAGTTAGCCCAAGACCACATTTAGAAAAGTAAGGCTACTTTAATTTGTTCTACAAATAATTACTGGGAGTTTCATAGGTTACCATAGTAAAATGTGAAGATAAGTTATGCACTTAACTCCTTTTTTGCCTATTGGACAATCAACAATGCTCAGAGTGAAGAAAACTCTTTATCCCGCACACAGTGGAGGGTCCTTGCACCATCTAGCTAAATGTAATCTGGAGCTATTCCTGCAATTTAGTCCTAAATCGAGCAGCTGATCAGAAAGCTGGAGACTGCAACGTGCCAATAAGAAACTTAGCAAAGGTGTAAATGCAGTGTTCTTGATTAAAACCAATAGAGTGAAATGTCAATACTCACTGTAACACTGCTATGCTGTTTTTGCAGAGGGTTTTATGTTCCTGCACCCCTTATTTCTTATATTTACTAACTCAAAAGACTACTGTATCACTTGCAGTCTTGCTATTTTGAAGATCAAAATTAGAATCCTTAGAATATTAACAGGTAAGCCAGTTTTGGAAAATCTTGCTTAACTGGATTGAACTATAGTCAAGTTACCATTTTAATTAATTCATTAACATAACAAAAGCAGAACTGAATAAAGCCTTACAAGCCTGAAACCTGTATTCCTTTTGGTCTATTGGTTTTACATAATTGAACTTAAGATTCATCTGGGATCAAATCTTTCTGTTATGGATCTCCATGGCAACGCCTCATTATTTTGACTGATGACAGGCTACCATTGACAGTTCTTTATTTTCCAAACCTTTAACTCATTATTTGTCAGTTCTTCTGACCTGCAGACCACTTACTGACTTAGTTCTTGCTTAGTTGTCAACTGCATGGCTTCTCTCTGGACAAGACCCTCTTTTTGTAAAGAGAATGACCATGGGGGAAATTTAATAAAGCCTACATGGTCTTATTTACTGTGTAGGCATTGTGGCATGCTGCTTACATGTAAGTAAGTGGGTTTGTGATCCAGTAAGCAGTGCTGAGTGAAATGCAAGAGCACACCAGCACGAGAAGTTCCGTGGCATGAAAATCACCTCATAAAGAGGTGAATCTCATGCAAATAAGGCAGGTAGAGTGATCTAGCAAGCAGATAGGCAGTCCTGCAGACCCTATTTCAGTGTCCATAGTTTACACAGAAAAATTGCATATACAGGATATCAGACAAACAACAGGGGCTGTAAAAACACAGGTAGATGGGCAGAAATGGCATAGCACATACAGATATGACCAAAACTATCCACCGTGTGTCCAGAAATGTAAGGGAAATAATTTAAAATAATTTTATTTTTTAATGATCTGGATATGTTTGCACAGTGTGCCTCAATGTGCAAACATTCTTTTATGAAAAAAAAATAAAAAAAGGGTGGAAAAAGCACAATTACTAGTGTGTGACAGAAATGTATTATAGGACCCTGCATGAAGTATCTGCAATGATGGAATGGTGCTGTTGCTAATAAAGTAGGGCCTGGAACCATGTAGTTTACAGTTTGAGGGCACAGATCCCTATGCAAATGAGGTGGGGTTACTGAATAGCACAAATGGGTGTCCATGTCTGCATATCCCTTCCATGTAGGCACAGATCCATGTTGGTGTTTACAGAGGAGGTAGCCGACATCAAGAGTGGGTGTGTCTGAGGACTTGTAAGCTCACTGGAGCTCAGCTGTGCCTGTTTGCATGGCATGATGCTGTGCTCAGCAGAGGGTTGTGTACACTGGCTGCTAAGTTTTATTTACCTTCGAGACGCGTGTTTCCTCATGTATGCACAGCATGCCGCTGTGCTGAGCATGACCTCTCAAGTGGGTGTGTACAGTGACTGCTAAGCTTTGTTTAACTTTGCAGCTCTTGTTTCTGCATTTCTGCACAGCTCACCGCATTCCTAAGAGTATCTAAAAAGCAATTATGTATTAATTAGTTGTGACCCTTGTTTAACTTAAACTAGGGCCAGTAAATTATGTTAATGATATGCTAGGCAGGTGGAATGCATCATAGGTAGCCAATCACATGATCAACATCTACAGAAGAGCACTATGAAATATGCATACACCCTACAATCTGATTTTTTCCCCCATACTGTGCAGCATTAGAGTACAGACTTGGGAAATTTACCTGAAAGAATTCTAGGGGCTGCTTCAGGTCTGCTACATTTTTATGTGCTAGATGCTGAAGTCAATGCTGCTGATGGTGCCGCTGACAATAGGCCTAGGCAGAGAAGAAGAATGTTCAGGCCCAGAGTAACCTTCCAGGAGCTACATTAGCTGGAGATTGTAGAGTGCTACAGGGTGGATAAGAACAAGAACATACTACAAGAATTCACTGAGCTCTGCCATCCTCAACTCAGACCCAGAGCCAACAGAAGGAACCTATCTCAGTGGAAACAAAGGTATGTGTATCCCTTAAGATAGTAGCCACAGGTACCTTCCAAAGACTAACTGGGGACATGATGGGGGTCTCACAGGCATCAGCATGCAGAGTACTACAGCAGTTCCTGGATGCCATACTACCACATGCCAGTGAGGACATTTATTTTCCCCTCACCCTCGAGGTGAGGGCCAGCAATATGCAACACTTCTACCATATAGCACACTACCCCGAGGTGCTGGGTGCCATAGATGGCACTCATGTACATATCAAGGCACCACCTGGTGAGCAGGGTAGAATCTACGTCAACCACAAGGGGCCACTCCATTAACTTTTAGGTTGTGTTCAATGCCCAGGGCACTATCATGAATGTGTGTGCTGGCATCCCTGGCAGTTATCATGACTCCCATATTTGGCACACATCATAGTTGTACCAGATGTTTGCTAGGGGGTCGTCCCACATGGCCATTTACTGAGGGATGCTGGCTACACCCTGGAACCGTGGATGATGACACCCATCAGAAATGCACACCCACCCACCAAAGAACCCCATAATGAGGCACACACACAAACTAGGAACATCACAGAGCATGTGTTTGGGCTGTTGAAGTCACGGTTCCAGTGCCTTGATATATCTGGTGGAGCCCTGCAGTACTCTCAAGCCACATGTGCACATATGTTCACAGTATGTGCCATGTTACACAGCATGATCTTGTAGAAACAGCTGCAGCAGGATCAGAAAAGGGAAGGGAAACACAGCACCCCACCAGTACCTAGGTCACCACAGCCACACTCATAAGAGGACTTGGAGGAGGAGCCCCCTGATGATGTCCCTGAGGCATATGTAGGCATGACTGTTTCAGAGTGTGTGTTTTGTGTGTGTGTGTGTGTGTGTGTGTGTGTGTGTGTGTGTGTGTGCGTGTGTGTGTGTGTGTGTGTGTGTGTGTGTGTGTCTCCCTGCAAATGAATGGACATGCTCTCATGGGCTATCCAGCTGCAATGGTTATACACTTTTTGGCCTTGTAACTTCCTGCTAGCTGCAAAGTTTATACAAATTTTTGGCCCTGCAACTTGCTGCTAGCTTCCACTCTGCCATCTTCTATAAGGCCTGATGATATCAGCCACCTTAAGACTACCAGCTGACAGTGTAATATCAGAGGTAAGGTGTGGTGCGTGCAGTAAGTACCGTGGTCTATAGTATATAAGAGTCGATAGGCGGGGGTTCTAATGTCACTCCAGCCCACTTGATGCATGACTGTGTTAGAGTGTGTGTGTGTGTATCTTTCTGTAAATGAATGGCCATGCCCTCATGGGCTATCCAGCTGCAACAGTTATGCACTTTTAGGCCCAGTAACTTGTTACTAGCTTCCACATTGCCTTCTTCTACAAGGCCTGATGATGTCAGCCATCTTAAGACTACCAGTTGACAGTGTCACATCAGATGTAAGCTGTGACACATGCAGTAAAGTACCGTGATCTATAGTGTGCAAGACTAGATAGGGAGGGGTTCTAATCTCACTCCAGCCCACTTGGTGCATGTGTATATATCTATATGGCATAACCTTAGTAGTCTAGATGTATGTAGGGCTTTACAGTGTTTTATTTGTAGCGGGTGATGTGCACCTCCAAAGAACTGACCACAACATGGCCTGCATATATCATCAAGCATAATATGTCCTAAAATGATAGTACTAGCAGATACGAGGTGTGTTGATGCACCATGTACTGTGATCTGTAGCATGTACCATTACATAAATAAGTGTACACACCTACATACAGCTAACCTGTACTACGTGTGAGCCTTGGCGTGTCCTTTATGCACTGATTGGAAGTGGTGCTAGCCTCAATGTAGCCATGTATTTTTGTAAGTTAGAGCATTGTGCGGCACGTTACAAAATTATGGGATGTATAGATTAAACACAGACAGTGCTGTAGCCTTCTATAACAACAAACACCACACGGAAAAGGAAAAGGAAAAGCAACCACAAAGTGATCCACAAATCTTCTGAAAACACACTTTATTCCTCTGATGTCTCGGCCGTAGCCTTCAAAGAGTAAAAAACTTAAAAAAAAATACACATTATATATACTAGTACTGTAGGCTTCGACTGTCACTAGTTGGAAAGATGTGGATGATTTCACTATTGTACAACCAATACCAACAAGTTTGGGACATACATCCCTGACTGACACTGGTATACTGAATATGGTAGTCATCACAGCTATCATTGTATGCAATGGCACCCTTGCCATGTCACTGCACAGGCATATCATACAACTGTAGCAGCCACACAGATTCCAAGCTATGATACTGCACATTGTGCAGAGCATGTCCGATGGAGTCCATGTCAGGACCGTACATGTGTAGTCTGTCTCTGAAATGCTTTGGAGAGGATGTGTATGGCTCCATATAGGAGGGTATCAGTTCCCACTGTGTAAGTCCCGTGTATCCATGACACGACTAACATATGTCACCTGTGCTATACACTAACAATTTCAGTGTGGTATGCATAGTATATGCTGGTGAGACAGGTATTTAACACAGGCAGTACACCCTACATGAAACAGGGCCCCCATGCATGTCACACTGACATCTGCTGTGACACACATCATGTGCAGGTTACACATTGGGATGCAGAACATAGAAATCATAACTGTTGCTGGGCAGCCATTGGTACTGTTGCATCATCTCCATCAAAACCCTGGTGGCACTTATGAAGAGTAGCAGACCTTCTCACAGATTAGGGATGCATGAATATGCTGAATGCCAACATTGTCCTTGATAGCCTGTTATACACATATGAACCTATGGAACCATGCAGTTATAGTGCTGTACCTTGATGATGACATATGTCCACTGTGCTGACATGCCATCCTGTGCTGCGTTATTTCCACTGTGTACCCATAGGTTATCTCATCAGACTCCTGTAACACAAACATAAACAGGCCCATGGCACACCTGTCATTGTGTAACTATACAGGATATTCAACAAAATACAACATAAGGACTACATAAGGTACACAAATGTATGTGGCATACACATGACAAATGCCAGCATACAGTATCTCGTGTTAGCCACTACAAGTGGCATGGTGAACCAACACTGCATTGCACAAGTAGATGTTAAATAATATAGACACCCTGTGCATCAGACATATACCTTAATTTCCCTACATCGATGTCAGGGATGACAGGGATGGGGCACAGGTATCATCACTTGCACAGGGTGCTGTGTGGGGATGCAGGATGCCTAGGCTGGCCCACATTGTAGTCAGCATGTGTGTGAGTCAGGGGGGAGCATGTAAGATGGACCATGGAGAGGTGCTGTGTGTGTCTGTAGGTGACCTGTATTTAACAGTGTTGTGTGAGTGTGGGCAAGTACACAGTCAAGCACAGTGATAGCCCTACATGTGTGTATGTTGGACATCTTTGGACTGTACATGGTAGAGATGAGAGTTCACCATCTCCGGCCCTAAGCACAAGAACTGGCTCTGCCAGGTGTTGCACTGGCACCTCAATGCCCAAGGTTAGAAGCAGTATTAGTACCTGACAGTAACAACTCTCTGCTGGGACCTTGTCGCCCATGGGACCACCCAGGACCATGAGCCCATGGGGTGGACAGCATACTCCCCTCTGTAGCACTGGATGTACTGCCACTACAGGAGTGTGAGTTTGCATGGCCATGTGGACTCTCAGCAGATGGTGTTGCTGACCTACGTCCATGGGTCCAATGCTCAACTCCAACCACATGTACCACCACAGACAATGTGCATTTCAAGACAGACACTGTCTCAGCCCACCATCTGTCCACTGGATCTGTCAATGTGGTGGAGGCTGTCACAGATGTCAGACTGTGTGGCATCCATAACTCTAAGCATACTCCTGGTGTTCTGTTCAGAATGTGCCTGTGCCTCCATGATGGCCCAAAACATGTGCCGGGTGACCCATGATGTGACACCTGCAACAGGTGGTGGACAGACAGCAGACCTCCTACAAGCACCCCTGTCAATCCACCTGTGTGGGACCTTACCAGCTCTCTGCTATGGGCAGTGCTACATTCACTGGAGCCATACTTGCCACACTTTCCTGTTCAATGTCTCCACCCTCTGACTGTCCAATATCTTTGGCTTCCGGTGATGGGGTATGGTGGGCATACAGACTGTGTGCAGGGACAATGGGGGCAGAAGAGTGAGGTCTACCTCTGGGACACATTCAGCCCTCAACAGCCCTACATGTGCCTCACTGTAGCCACCATCATCATCAGTGTCCAAAGAGACACTAACATGGTCACCTGTAATAAGAATGAAATAAGCAGTACATTAATAGCTGCACTATTGTGTACAAAGAGCATCCAAGACTCATAACAATGAAAACCTACAACTGGATTAGCAGTCAAACATCTTCCTTCTCTGCCTTTCTCCACAAAGCACTACCTTGGAACACAATTGAAGTAAATCTAGTCAAACATGACCAGTAATATTTACCTTTTGCTTACTCAGTATGGCACTATAATTGAAAACCAACACATAAAAAAACAGTGCAACTCTCTTCACAATTATATGGAAATACACATTTCACTGCCTAATGATTTTGCTTTCGACCTGTTGTATTTTAAAAGGCATTTTAGATTCCTTGCCTTATTTAAACCAAGAGCTTTATTTGCTCTTACCTGTAACTGCCAAAGTGTATCGTGTTTGCCGCACTATACCCCTGTGACTACTCCTTATTGAAACCTTAGCTACCTCATCCAGACTGGCATTTAATAACATCCTATGCTGTTTACACACATAACTACATGTTCATAGGGCATTATTCTGGCCCTTAACCATACTAGACTATAAATGTTCCTTAACAAAACAAGTGTCATACTTACCAGGAGTAGGGCCATGGCCTTGGTCAATACCTGATGGACCTGTGAAAAGTTGAGGGAGGGATAATGTCAGTACCACTGCATGTTGCAGCACAACAAAGTAATATATCCATATATCTCACATTTACAGTAGCTACTGTGTTACTTGTTGTATCGGTCCCGATCTGCATATGAGTGTATACCTGAGGTTACACTGCCCCAAAGGAGCAAAAACCTGACCCCCACATATAAGTATCTACAGCCTGACACACTGACTGCTTCAGTAGTACAATGCTGATCATAGTAAGCTTACCTGCATGCTCCTCAGCTGTTGCAACTGTGGCACCCATCTCCAGGCTGTACATTGTGATGGATGCCTGGAAGCTATTGCGTGTGCCTAGGTATGCCAAGAATTCCCTAGTGGCCAAGAGTTGTTGTTCTACTGTAGGCCCTCCACTGGTGACAGCATGATCCCCGGCTATATCTGCTGCTCATCGATGTGCAACATTAATCATATCGATTGCCCTGCGTTGAACCTTCTCATATGTCCTCCTCTGCTGGCCTGTGGCATTATTGTCATGGACTAGGTCTAAGCACAATACAGCCCACTGTTCCCTATTATGCCTGCCCCTGAATAGCAGGATGTCATGATGCTGCCTTAGTCCTTGCAAGATTATCTCATCCTCTGCATCTAAGAAGGGTGGATGTCTTTTTTGATACATAATTCCTGAAAGACAACACAAGGGGAATACATTACAGGATCAAATACGTGGCCGTCCACTATGTACAGATACAGCAAGGGCAAAATGGTCAGCACTATCCACTGCTTGCACACACATGTCATACCCCAGAGTGTGACAACATACAATGTGTGTGGATCAAACTGAGATAGTATCAATAATGAGGTATTAACCTGTGTGCCATGAGAAAATCTGCTATATGATCATACACCCACCACTCCAGTCTATGGTGGTGAGTCCACTAAGCTCAACCACCCAATAATATGTCATAAGACCAGTGCCAGACAAATAGCAGTGTGCTATTACAACCACTATGAAAGGACAGTCCAACAACAGCAGTGTGCCACAATGACAAAAGACAATGCAACCTTGGAGTATTGTAC
This sequence comes from Protopterus annectens, assembly GCF_019279795.1. Classification (NCBI taxonomy): domain Eukaryota; kingdom Metazoa; phylum Chordata; order Ceratodontiformes; family Protopteridae; genus Protopterus; species Protopterus annectens. The sequence goes on along the minus strand of NC_056746.1, from coordinate 1,416,657,231 downwards.
ATCCCCTGTAGCTGTAGGTCAGCAGGGTATCAATGCCATGTCATTACCACAGGTCTAGGACCGGCTCACTGCTGTAATACCTATTTACTATACCTCTATCCTTCCATATGCATCCTGTTATACATAAAAAACAGTTACATACCTGCTAGAGTGCAGTACTCTTCTGTTGAATGGTGTGTCTGGCAAAGTTTCATAAAGGTGTGCTCTGTGTGAGCAAGGTCTCATACAGAATGGTTCACCATAGCTACTTGCCTGCCTTTTAAACATACTCCCCATCAGCAGGGGATTATCTCTAAATCAGTCTGTGGTTCTGAAATGCTAATCACAGCCAATGCAGCTGTATTGCACTATTATTAGCCAATGACATGCAATCATTGTGCAATATATATGGCCTTCATGTAGACCGGTGCCCTTTTCTAGCTGCTGAGATGGACACTACTGGGATGAGGAAACTACATTGTTACAGAGGGTATGTCTGTAGCAGAAACCATTACATAGAGTTGTGTGTACCACAGGCTGCAGCTGATATTGCGGGTAGTAGACATAGATAGGGAGTGTGAACACTTTGGAGGACAACAAGCTGTGGGGCTATCTGTGTCAGTTCTGCCAGCCTTGTTGTAGAGGCAGTGCCAGGGTGAAGGTAGCCTTTACACTCCAATTAAGGCATTTGTTTAAGGTACGTATGTTAGGTAACTGTGTCAGTAACAGACTACTAGGTGAAATATTGTATTGCAATATGGACATGTGAAGAGTTACCCTACCTGCAGGCCTGTGACTTCATGCACTGACAAGCAGTTATTTAATTTGAAATGCTTTGTGTGGATAAAGAGTGTTTTAGTGATCCATTAATTGCTGTCTTCACAATAATGTAATTGAAATAGAACAAAGCACTGGATTTGAACCCAGGACTGTGTGTGGCAAAATGTACTGCATAAAAGTCATTTAACAGACTGAGCTACTGCTGCAGCAGGTGGACTTGCATGATATATGTGCACACATATAGGCTGTGACAAACATTTTCTACATCCATCAGTATGTGCATGGTTTTATATGGATGTATTTCTGTACCAGAGTCCCAGCTGAAAATGTATTTTGCCATGAATGCCTTAGCAGGTGACTTTCTACATGATGCTGATAAAAGGGCAGATTTACCTCCTATCACAGGCCTCAGTTACATCCATTATAATGTGTCTGACTGTCTAGTAGTATACTATTGCACTAGAATCCAAGGGACCCTCCCATGTTTTCCATTACATTTTATTCCAGTTGGCATAGTGCGTTGTGGCACATAGTTCCACTGAAAAATGCCTAATGACATTAATTGGCAGTTACTATGTCTTTTAAACCATCTGCTTTAATAAAGAGTTGTGTGGAGTAGCAGGTTAATGCAGTGTGCTGTAGGTGTGATGGGCTGGGGATTGAAACATGGTAGAGGTATTTATTTTGTACATGTGACTTACAATGTTAGACACACATATACTCATTACAGCCATATTTAGCTGAGCTAAGCAAAGCAGTGTGATGTGGCGGACCATGCAGCTCTGCTCTAAAAAAATATAAAGAAAAGAAAAAAGGAGAGATATGAAAGTGGCAAAATGGAGGCAAGCAGGGGGAAAAACTTATTAAAAGGTAAGGAGGGATGTGCAGGAAGGATGTAAGAAAGAACCATAGTTATCCATTTCTTGTAGAGCAACAACTGTGCACTTTGACAGAATTTGTACATGAATTTAGATTCTGAAACCCCAGAGAGAGGAATTAGGACAACATAACTACATTGTCAAGCAAATTGGACTGAATTACGTGTGTCCAGTGGACACATGTGAGAAATAGAGAGCTATGTATGGGATGATATTTTTTTGGGGGAACAGGTGTCCTTTTTTTAAGGTGAGAGCGGAATGCTGGTGAAGGGACATAGGTACATGTGGAGGAGGTAAGTTGGGCAGGTGATAATGCATTTTCAAGCAGACAAGACAGCAGGCAGGGGTGGTGTGTGACACCTGAGGGGAGGTTAACATCTTCAATGTGGAGGGTATTGTGGAATCTGAGTCCCATGTGCCTTCAGACCGCAGCAGTGTGACTCACATCCCCATCCATGAGTCTGTTGGCACTGCTCCTTCACTGCCCCGAGAGTGGCTGTACTGGAGGCTGGGCACCAGAGTGATGCTGGCCCACCAGGTTAGCCAGCATACCCTCAGTCCAGTGCAGGCTTTGGTCATAGCCATGGTGGACTATCCTGCACACCAGGACTGGTAGCTCATAAGGGGTGACCACTCTCCCTCTGTCACCGCTCCCAGAGGGGGACTGGGCCCTATCCTCTGGAGTGGTACTACCTGACACCACAGGTAGTACAGGGCAGCAGAGGGACCACCACTGGTCTGGGTCCCAGACTTGCTGGGACCCGATGCCACAGCCACTTGGGGCAAGTTAGGGGGATCAACCTGAACCAGCCTACCTTGACGTGCTGTGGTACATGAGGTATTGCAATATGTTACATTTAGTAACGACCAAAGCATGTTTAGTATTAACAGAATGGAACATCATATTTATTAATCCAAATACATATTAATGTATATTATGTGCAACACAACATAATGTAACATAACAGTCAGTATGGTTACAGCATGCCAGTGTGAAGTAAACCATACGGCCAACAAAATAGTTAGTTTAACAAAATATGTTAATATTGACTCATAATAAAACATAACAATGATCAACAACATTTTCCAAATATAGTTAGTTTAACAAAATATGTTAATATTAAATAAAAAATACATTGTAATAATGAATAAATTAAGATAAGGGGTAGGGCAAGAGAGAAAAACATTCCATTAGTGAAATTGCAGATAATATCCCTGACAACACTGGTCATACATAATTCTGCAGGTGTGTGCTGACAGTTGTGATTACAGTGACTACAATTCTAGTATCGCTGTTCATAGGTTCATAGATTCATAGGTAGGTACTAGGCTATCGGCCCAAGGGCCTAAGTAAGCCTAGCCAACAAGGTTCCCTGGCTTACACCACCCAAGAAAGTTAATTTCCTGTACCCCTGTCGAGCAGAGCCACAGAAGTGATCCCCGGGGTGTATTTCCTATTTCCCATCCACTCAAGATTTTTCTTGAAGAGTGCTAATGAGGAACTTTGCTTGACATAGATGGGTAGCTTGTTCCAGAGTACAGGGACAGGAATCTATGTCCTGTTTATTGTGGTGACAAGGTTTAGGTCCCTAGAGCATGTAGCTTGGAAGGATTGGGATTTCTTTAGGTGTAGAATGTCCAACAGCTTTGGGTTTAACATATCTTTATATGTTAGGCAGAGATCTTCTCAGAGTAGGTGATATGCTACAGTGTAAAGCTGGAGTTTTTTGAGATGGTCAGTGTAGGGCATCTGTGTGAGGCCAGTAATCCTCTTTGTGAGGAACGTCTGTGGCCTTTCCAGGTGCTGCAGATGTCTTGTGAGGTACATTGCAAAAGAGGAGTTGTACTCTATAATGAGTCTAATGAGTGCCAAGTAGAAGGGAACAATGACCTCTTTTTTCCTGAATGAGAACCCTTTTGTGATGCGGTGTGCCATATAGAAGGATTTCCTGACTAAAGTGGCAATGTGATTATCAAAGGAGAGACTACTGTCCACTTGGGTCCGAAGGTCTCTTATCACACATTCGGTGTTAAGTAGACTGATGTTTATGTGGTAGTTCATGGGTACAGAGCTTTTACCAAAGGGGATGACAATGCACTTTTTGGCATTGAGCTTGAGGCCATGCCTCTGATACCAGGCATTTGTCTCAGTGAGGCCCTTCTATAGGATGTCCACATCATTTGGGGACTCGACTATGGCTCCTAGTTTGCAGTCATTTGTGGACTTCTTTAGCCAGAGGCCTTCTGTGTTAACCTGTACTTTAAAGAAGTAGATACCAAACAGGAGAGTTCCCGGGATTGAACCCTGTGGTACTCCACTTGTCACTGGTTTGAAGTCAGATTTGGAGTCTGCAACTTTTACAGTGTGGGTTTTGTCCGTGAGCCAATTGGCAACCCATTTTGTGATGTAGGGATTTATACCTAGTTTAGTGAGTTTAGCTATAATTCCAGAATGGGAAATAGTGTTGAAAGCTTTGGCGAGGTCAAGATAGGCTGTGTGAACCACCTTACCCTCATCTATGGCTTTGGTGACTGCCTCAAAGAAGTTGATCAGTTTCAGAAGGCATGACTGGTTTTCACAAACCCAAACTGGGTGGGGTCCAGAGTTTGGAGGTTACCAATGTCTTTGTTTATGAATTCCATGATGATACATTCCAAGGCCTGAAGTGAGACTATGACTGAACATGGTGCCCAGGTGGGGAGCCAGTTTATTCTGAAGTTTGTGTAAAACACAGCCTGGGATGCTGTCCAGTCCAACAGATGCTGTGTTTTTGGTTTTAAAGAGTGCAGCTTTTACCTGCATAGATGTAATTACAGGGAGTCTGTATTCTTCCTTTATAGCTAATGGCCCTTTAGGGGTGAGAGGGGGGTAAAGTTAGCACTGAACCTATCTGCCGGGATGTTGGCAATATCAGTTGGTTCTGTAATTTTTGTGCCATTGTGCTTTAACTCAGAGCAGATCATGTGTTGCCATTTAGATTCTTGACATAGCTATAGAATGCTTTGTGGTTGCCCTTAGAATCAGTGGTGATTTTGTTTCCGTAGCTAGTTTTGGAGGATCTTATAAGGGATCTCAGCTTCTTACTGAGGCTAACCAGGGAGGTCCTCCACTCATGGGATTTTACTCTCTTTTTCAACAGTTTCTTCCTTCTGTTGTACAGTTTGTTTATGGCAGGGGACCACCAAATTGGCTTTCTTTTTTTGGAGGATAGCATCTTGGTCCTGTTTGGGATAGCACGATCCATGCACTTGTGTAAGTGCTTATAGAGTCCATTTGTGCAGGATTCAGCAGTCGTAACTGTATTGTCCATCTGCATGGGTGTCATGAAGTTCACCACTTCTGTCTGTAGAAGCACGAAGTTGGCTTTGGGGAAATTCTTTACCATGGTTTCCTTAATGGTGGGTGGGGGCGGGATACAGATATCTACGGAGATTAGCTTATGATCGGATCTGACCAGCGAGGAGTTGACTTCAGGTGTGGAATGACTAGGTCTAAGATATTGTCCCTGGTGGGAGTGTGGATAATTTGATCCAGGGCATTGGAATTTATGAATTCCAAAATGCATTGAGTGAAGAAGTTGGTACATGAGTAGTTTTCCCAGTTAATGGTGGGTAGTTGAAATCACCCATTATTAGGGTGTTTGGTTGAACCCTAATATTTTCCAGTATATCAAGAAAAGAGGAGTGGGAATCCTGGAGCATGGTGGGGGGTCTGTAGCAAGCTAGAGTTTGGATTGCAGTGTTGCCCAGAGTTAGTTGCTCTTGGATAACCTCGGATGCATTATCCTGCACATATAGTCTGGAGGTGTGGATATCCTTAATGAATATTGACACACCTCCACCTTTAGTGTTCAGGTCCAGGTTAGATGGCCGAAAGTGCAGTATGAGTTATAGCCTGGTAGTGCACGGGTGCTCTCTAGAGCCTTGAGCCAGGTCTCAGCCACTGCACAGATATCGATGTTCTCCATTTTAAGGAGTGACTCGAGTGAGTGCATTTTGAGATTTAGACTTCTAGCATTTAGTAGCATCACCCTCAGTTTTTACTTGCCTGATCCTGTTGCAGTGGTGAAGTTGTCATTTGAACCTTGCTAAAAAAACACTATAGGGGCGGCAAGACCCTTAACCAGTATCCAGAATCCCAGGGGTGACTGGTGCAGGCCATCTCTGGCAAAGCATCATGGTCTGTCGACCATGTCATCCCAGGCAGACAGATACTGGATCCCCTAAGAATGACACCAGAAGCTTAGCCAATTGTTGAAGTCAATTATTTTGTCTTGTACTGCAGTATCATTCTGGGCAATGGCAGGATGCTACTCAGGGCTAGGGTCATACCTGCCTGGGCTACAAGATCGGAGACCTCTTTCATGTCTCTTTTCATCTAGTCCAGGGAGGTAAGTCTCAGGTCATTCACACCAACATGGACAATGACAGAGTCATATTTGTACTTGTTGTGGAGTGACCTGAGTGAGTGGGTTATATGGTGGATCCTGGCACCCGACAGGCAGCCGACAGTAACCTTCTCCTTGTTTAGCCTAGTGAGTGGAACACCAGTGTGTCTGACTATAGAGTCACCTATGACTAGTGTGTTGGGTACGTTGTTTTGCCTTATGGGCTGTGGTTTATTGGCACACTGAGTCTGTGGGCTATTTGTCATTTGGGTTGTGTTGGGGTGGAGGTTGCTTGCGTTTGTGTCTTGTAGGTTTCTGTTGCTTGAGCAGATTATTATTGAGAGCCTCAGTGAATGTTTTTGTGTTTCTATGTGTGAATTTTGATGGTGTAGGTATAGTGGGACTATGTGATGAGTGTGGTGTGGTGCAAGTGTTTACCTTCTCCTCTTGACTGTCAAGTTCATTCTTGGTTGGAGAGAGCGTTACCTCCAGTTTGGCCAGATAAGTGCATCTCTCACAGGTTGTGGTGTTGGGTGGTAGGAGGAGAGGGTTGTCTGTATATACGAGGCAATTGTTACATTGCCCCAAGATGTGCAGATTCAACAGAATGACAGGGGAGAACACTGGGAGCTGACCCTTGGACATGCCTGAATAAAAAATTACTTTCCTCTAGACAAGTGAGGAAAGTGAGTATAAAAGCTGTTTTTCTCTAAGCAAGTGTGGAAAGTAAGTACAAAAACTGTTTTCCTCTAGGTAAAGAGGAAGGTTGAGTGCTGTAGTAATTTGTAGCTTATTTAGTGCTAAGCTTACAAGCAGTCCTGGATACAGAAAATCTGTATCTGGAGTAGACTAATTACAGGAAAGATAGAAAACAAGTGCAAACACGAGCTTTTAAACCAGTAAGTTAAAAGAGATGGAAAAACTGCCAAACGGCCAATAAACTGCAATTTCTGGGCCAGAAACCACTCTTGTGATAGATAGGCTACCTAGTGCTTACCACTCCCACGTATGAGCTAGAAGGTTTCTCTCCAACACAGAAAGATGTGGGGGGCTCAGAAGCTTAAAAACAGTCCTGGATACAGCAAATCATTATCTGGACTAGACTAGTTACAGGAAAGGTGGGAAACAAGTGCAAACATAGGCTTTTAAACCAGAAAGTTGAAAGAGATGGAAAAACTGCCCAAATGGCCAATAAACTACAATTTCTGGGCCAGAAACAACTCTTGTGGTAGATAAGCTACATAGTGCTTACCACTCCCACTAAGGTAGAAGTCTTCCCTCCAACACAGAAAGGTTTGGGTGCTCAGAAGCTTACAAACAGTCCTGGTTACAGCAAATCTGTATCTGGACTAGACCAGTTACAGGAAAGGCAGGAAACAATCTAAGATTTTTTTTTGTAAAGTGGAAAGGGAGAAAGGAGAAACAGAATATAATTCAAAATTAAAGACCTAAGTGGCTTGCCCTTCACAAATGTTCTCTCTGTATTAGGTAGAATGAGCTAGTGACTCTAGACTGGAATAAAGCTGAATAGATGGGACTGGTAGGAGTGTCTGAAGTCAAAAAATGATCTCATTGTACTTGATTGAGTGAGCAAATGAGATAAACCCAGGAAAAGTGTTCAAACACAAATTTACAGCAGGGGTGGGCAATTCCAAAGCCACCAAGATTAATACCAGAACAAGAAGAAGAAGGGAGGGTGGGAAAGTAACTCCAGAGAGAGAGAGAGAGAGAGAGAGAGAGAGAGAGAGAGACCACAGTATTCTATGAAACAATTAAATAGAAAAATAAATAACTACAGAGAGAAACATGGCACAATATTCAATTAAACAATTAGGCAGAAAAATAAAATGCAGTACAATCTTTAACACTGCAAGTTTGTACTTAACTCAGATAGTAATGCAGTTGATTGTGGGTATGTAGCAAAAGCCAAACAACTCAGATATTGAGCGGTAATAAATTCAAAGATATGTGACTAACACTTATAAATACAGAGAAACCCTTTAAGCTAAGAGTTTAACACTGAATATCAATGAAGTGAAACACAATAGCCCCCACTTACTGCAGAGAGAGAGAGACCACACTATTCTATGAAACAATTAAATAGAAAAATAAATAACTACAGAGAGACACAGACCACAATATTCAATGAAACAATTAGACAGAAAAATAAAATACAGTACAATCTTTAACACTGCAAGTTTGTACTTAACTCAGCTAGTAAAGCGGTTGATTGTAGGTATGTAGCAGAAGCCAACCAACTCAGATATTGAGCAGTAATAAATGCAAATATATGTGAGCAACACTTATAAATACAGAGAAACCCTCTGGGCTAGGAGTTTAACACTGAATATCAATGAAGAGAAACACAATAGCCCCCACTTACTGCAGAGAGAGAGACCACAGTATTCTATGAAACAATTAAATACAAAAATAAATAACTACAGAGAGACACAGACCACAATATTCAATGAAACAATTAAATAGACAGAAAATAAAATGCAGAACAATCTTTAACAGTGCAAGTTTGTACTTAACTCAGCTAGTAATGCAGTTGATTGTAGGTATGTAGCAGAAGCCAAACAACTCAGATATTGAGCAGTAATAAATTCAAAGATATGTGACTAACACTTATAAATACAGAGAAACCGTCTAGGTTAAGAGTTTAATACTGAATATCAATGAAGTGAAACACAATAGCCCCCACTTACTGCAGAGAGAGTGTGAGAGAGAGAGAGCACAGTATTCTATGAAACAATTAAACAGAAAAATAAATAACTACAGAGAAAAACATGCCACAATATTCAATGAAACAATTAGTCAGAAAAATAAAATGCAGAACAATCTTTAACACTGCAAGTATGTACTTAAATCAGATAGTAATGCAGTTGATTGTAGGTATGCAGCAGAAGCCAAACAACTCAGATATTGAGCGGTAATAAATTCAAAGATATGTGACTAACACTTATAAATACAGAGAAACCCTCTAAGCTAAGAGTTTAACACAGAATATCAATGAAGTGAAACACAATAGCCCCCACTTACTGCAGAGAGAGAGAGAGAGACCACAGTATTTTATGAAACAATTAAACAGAAAAATAAATAACTACAGAGAGGCAAAGATCACAATATTCAATGAAACAATTAAATAGACAGAAAAACAAAATGCAGTACAATCTTTAACAGTGCAAGTTTGTACTTAACTCAGCTAGTAATGCAGTGGATTATAGATATGTAGCAGAAGCCAAACAACTCAGGCATTGCTTATTTGCTCTTACCTGTAAATGCCAAAGAGTATCTCTAAACCAATCTGTGGTTCTGAAATGCTAATCACAGCCAATGCAGCTGTATTGCACTATAATTAGCCAATGACATGCAACCACTGTGCAATATATATGGCCTTCATGTAGACCAGGTCCTTTTCTTAGCTGCTGAGATGGACACTACTGGGGTGAGGAGACTACATTGTCACAGAAGGTATGTCTGTAGCAGAAACCATTACATAGAGTTGTGTGTACCACAGGCTGCAGCTGCTGCTGCTGTAGGTAGTAGACAGAGAGAGTGTGAATACTTTGGAGGACAACAAGCTGTGGGTCTATCTGTGTCAGCTGTGCCAGTCTTGTTGTAGAGGCAGTGCCAGGGTGAGGGTACCATTTACACTCCAATTAAGGCATGAGTTTAAGGTACATATGTTAGGCAACTGTTTCAATAACAGAGTACTAGGTGTCGTTTTTGCATTTAAGTTACCTGTAACACATTGCATTTAAGTTACCTGGCACTTGCTCACTAAAGCAATTATATAAGTCAGCACTAAAAAAATAAAAGCATTACACCCTCACAAACTCCCCTTGAGTACCTTGTTCCCCATTGGCCCTTTTTTTCAATTATAAAGGAATTCCCAATACTATTCTAGCATGTCCAAAGGTCAGTTGTCAATCTCCTCTCTGGTCCAGCTGGTGAATCTGGAAATCTTGAGGCAATGTTACAACTGCCTAATGTAGACAGACAACCCTCTCCTCCTCCTAACAAATTCCAACACATATGAGAGATGCAACCATATAGCCAAACTGGAGGCTAAGCTCTCTCAACTCAGTACTGGCGTAACCAGTCAGGAGGAGAAGGAAACCACACTCACTACAATTCCAGTCTCACATAGACCTACCACAACAGCAAACCAAACACATAAACACACAAAAACATACTCGGAGGCTCTAAACAAAAATCTGCCTAAGCAGCAGAGACCTCCAAAGCAGACACCCAAGCAACCACTACCCCAAAACAAAACACATGCAACACATAGCTCACAAAGCCAGTGTGCCGAACAGTCACAGCCCTTAAGTCTAAACAACACACCTGATACACTTGTAATAGGCGACTCTATCGTCAGGCACACTGACGTCCCGCTCACCAGGCTGAACAAGGAGAAGGTCACGGTGAGCTGCCTGTCAGGCGCTAGGATCTGCCACTTAACACAAGCACTCAGGTCACTCCAAGGCAAGTACAAATATGACTCGGTCATTGTCCATGCTGGTGTGAATGACCTGAGATGCACCTCCCTGGACTACATGAAAAGAGACATAGAGGAGCTCTCTGAGCATGTAGCCCAGGCCGGTATGACCCTGACCTTGAGTAGCATCTTACCCTCACCAGGAATGATGCCACAATATAAAGACAAGATGATCAATTTCAACAATTGGCTTAAGTATTGGTGTCATTCAAAGGGGATCCAATGCCTGTCAGCCTGGGATGACATGCTCGACAAGCCACGATGCTTCGCTAGGGGTGGCTTGCACCTGTTACCCCTGGGCTTTTGGATATTGGCAAAGGCTCTTGCTTCCCCCATAGTGCCTTTTTAAGGCAAGGCTCAAAAGACAAACCCACCTCCATAGGTATCATAAGGAATAAGAAACTAAGAGTAATGCTACTCAATGCCAGAAGTCTAAACCTCAAGATGCACTCACTCGAAACTCTCCTTAGCATGGAGAACATCAATATCTGTGCAGTAACAGAAACCTGGTTCAAGGTTCCCGAGAGCACCCCAGCACTACCAGGTTATACCTCATACCATGCTTTTCTGCCCCAAAACTTGGACCGAACCACAAAAGGAGGGGGAGTATCAATATTCGTCAAAGAAACCCACACCTCCAGGTTGGTGGCACAGCACGAAGCATCAGAGACTATCCATGTGCAACTAACAGTGGGTAAAACTGCCTTCCAGGTTATAGCCTGCTACAGACCACCCTCCCAAACCCAGGAACCCCACTCGGCCTTCCTGAGAACACTGGAAAATATGAAGGTCTCTCCAAACACCAGTATATTGGGCGACTTCAACTACCCAAACATAGACTGGGAGCATTACTCTAGCTCCAGTACCCTAGGCCAAAGGCTCCTAGAATTTATAAACTCAAATGCTATAGAACAACTTGTTGCCACTCCCACAAGAGGGGAAAACATAAAGGACCTAATCATCACCAACATGGGGACTCTATGCTCCAGACCAGAAGTGTATCCCTCACTGGTAAGATCAGACCATAAACTAATCTCACTGGATATTCACATCCCGACCCCACCCCCTGCCCAGAAAACCACAGTGAAAAACTTCTCTAAAGCAAATTTCACACTCCTCAAAACCGAGGTGGAATCCTTCAAAGCCCCCGAGCCTGTGATAAATACGGCCCAGACCACAGAATCCTTTATAAACGCATTCTATGAACACCTTCAGGAATGCAGAGATCATGCAATCCCAAATAAAACCAAGACCCAATCCTCCAAAGGCAGACGTCCTGTCTGGTGGACCCCAGGCATAAACAAACTATACAATAGAAGGAGGAAGCTACTACATGATAGAGCAAAATCCCAAAAAGGGAAGGCATCTCTGATCAGTATTAGCAAAAAACTATGGGCACTCATAAAATCGTCTAAGGCCAGCTTCGAGAGAAAAATTGCACAGGACACTAAGGATAATCACAAGGCTTTCTTTAGTTATGTTAGAAACCTGGGTGGGAATTCCCAGATATGCTCAGAATTAGTCCAAAATGACAAAAAATACATCGAACCCACAGACATTGCCAACATCCTAGCTGACAGGTTCAGCGCAAACTTCTCCCCACCAAAAGGGCAAATATCTATCCCAGCAGAGTGCTGCCCCCCTGACATCTCAGATGCTCAGGTAAGAGCCGCCCTCTCCAAAGCAAAAAACACAGCATCAATGGGACCAGACGGTGTCCCAGGCTGCGTCCTACATGAACTCCAAGAAGAGCTAAACCCAAACATAAAACTACTGTTCAATCTCAGCCTTACTACAGGATATGTACCCAAAGCATGGCGTACAGCAACAGTGGTCCCTCTCCACAAAGGTGTTGCCTCAACGGATCCTGGAAACTATCGCCCCATACGCCTGACTAGCTTGGTCTGCAAAGCTATGGAAAGGATCATCATGGACCTCATAAATAAAGATATTGGGGACCTACAGACACTGGATCCTACCCAGTTCGGCTTTGTTAAGGGCAGATCCTGCCTCTTAAACCTGGTCAATTTCTTTGAAACAGTCACCAAGGCCATTGACGAGGGGAAGGTGGTCCACACAGCCTACCTGGACCTCGCAAAAGCCTTCGATACAATACCCCACTCGGGCATTATAGATAAGCTCACCAGCTTAAATATAAACACCTATGTCACTAGATGGGTTGCAAACTGGCTCAAGGACAGAACCCACATGGTTAAAATTGCTGGAGCCATGTCAGACGCCAAACCAGTTACAAGTGGTGTCCCACAAGGCTCAGTCCTGGGACCTCTCCTGTTCGGTATATATTTCTCAGAGGTACAGGCCAACACGGAAGGACTGTGGCTGACCAAGTTCGCAGATGACTGCAAACTGGGTGCCATAATCGACTCTCCAGCCGACCCAAGCATCCTCCAAAAGGGCCTCATAGAAACAGACAAATGGTGCCAGAGCCATGGCCTCAAGCTAAACACCAAAAAGTGTATAGTCATCCCCTTTGGCAAAAACAAAGTGCCCACAAATTACCACATAGGTGGTAATCCATTAAGTACAGAAGAAGTAATTAGGGACCTGGGGACCCAAGTTGATAGCATTCTCTCATTTGACAACTACGTGGCCAAAGTGGTTAGAAAAACATTTTATATAGCCCACCTAATCATGAAGGGATTCACATCTAGATCAGGGGAGGTCATTGTGCCTCTTTACTCATCCCTCATCAGGCCCATTATTGAGTACAATGCCCCTTTTGGGATGTACCTTACCAGACACCTGCAGCAACTGAAAAGACCCCAAAAGTACCTCGCCAAGAGGATCAAAGGGCTCAAACAGATGCCATATGCTGCCCGGTTAAAGAAACTCCAGCTCTACTCAGTGGCATACCGTTTGCTCAGAGGTGATCTGTGCCTGACGTATAAAGCCATGTCCAACCTGGAATTAATGGACATGCTGCACCTCAGAAAATCCAAATCCCATCGAGCTACATGCTCGAGAGACTTAAACCTCAGCAGTGAAATAAATAGGACATGCTGAAGGGACAGATTCATAACCCAGAGGCTCCCTTCACTCTGGAATAAAATCCCAGTCCAGGTTAGGCAGAGTCCCTCACTGAATCTCTTCAAGAGGAATCTTGATGAGTGTATGGGAGATCATAGGTTTACCCCGGGTATCACTTCTGTGTCACTGTTAGACAGAGGCACAGTATACTAACCTTGAAAAAGGACATAGCAAAATTAATTTTAAATGGGTGGTGAAAGCCAAACACTCTCTGGCTAGGCTTATAAATGCCCTAGGGCAGATAGCCTAGTATGAACCTCTGAACCTATGAACCTATATTGTACTGCAATATGGACATGTGAAGGGTGTCACTACCTGCAGGCCTGTGACTTCATGCACTGACAAGGGGTTATTTCATTTGCAATGCTTTGCATGGATAAAGAGTGTTTTAGTGATCCATTAATTACTGTCTTCACAATAATGTAATTGAAATAGAACAAAACACTGGATTTGAACCCAGGACTGTGTGTGACAAAATGTACTGAATGCAAGTCATTTAACAGACTGAGCTACTGAGCCACTGCTGTATCAGGTGCACTTACAAAATATATGTGCACACATACAGGCTGTGACATTTTCTACAGCCATCAGTAGGTGCATGGCTTTATAGGGATGTATTTCTGTACCACAGTCCTAGTTGAAAATGTATTTTGCCATGAATGCCTTAGCAAGTGACTTTCTACATGATGCTGATAAAAGGGCACATTTACCTCCTATCGCAGGCCTCAGTTACATCCGTTATCATGTGTTTGGCTGTCTAGTGGTGAATCAATGGTACGCTCCAATATTTTCCATTACATTTTATTCCAGTTGGCACAGTGCGTTGTGTCACATAGTTCCACTGAAAAATGCCTAATGACATTAATTGGCAGTTACTATGTATTTTAAACCACCTGCTTTAATAAAGAGTTATGTGGAGTAGCAGGTTAATGCAGTGTGCTGCAGGTGTGATGGGCTTGGGATTGAAACATGGTAGAGTTGCTTATTTTGTACATGTGACTTACAATGTTAGACACACATATACTCATTACAGCCATATTTAGCTGAGCTAAGCAAAGCAGTGTGACGTGGCAGACCATGCAGCTCTGCTCTAAAAAAATATAAAGAAAAGAAAAAAAGAGAGATAGGAAAGTGGTGAAATGGAGGCAAGCAGGGGGGAAAACATATTGAAAGGCAGGGAGGGATGTGTAGGAAGGTGTAGGAAAGAACCATAGCTATCCATTTCTTGTAGAACAACAACTGTGCACTTTGAGTACTATGAAGGGTTGATTAAAGAAGAGAATGAGAGGGAGAGAAGGTTGGATGATGTGCGTATAGTGAATCATGAAGTGCAGTGGATTAGCAAGGAGGAAGTAAGGACAGCTATGAAGAGGATGAAGAATGGAAAGGCTGTTGGTCCAGATGACATACCTGTGGAAGCATGGAGGTGTTTAGGTGAAATGGCAGTGGAGTTTTTAACTAGATTGTTTAATGAAATCTTGGAAAGTGAGAGGATGCTGGAGGAATGGAGAAAAAGTGTTTTGATATCCATTTTTAAGAATAAGGGTGATGTGCAGAGCTGTAGTAACTACAGACGGATTAAATTGATCAGTCACAGCATGAAGTTATGGGAAAGAGTAGTGGAAACTAGGTTAAGAAGAAAGGTGATGATTAGTGATCAGCAGTATGGTTTCATGCCAGGAAAGAGCACTACAGATGCGATGTTTGCTCTGAGAGTGTTGATGGAGAAGTACAGAGAAGGTAAGAAGGAGTTGCATTGTGTCTTTGTGGACTTAAGAGAAGAGTTGTGGTATTGTATGAGGAAGTTGGGAGTGTCAGAGAAGTACGTAAGAGTGGTACAGGATATGTACGAGGGTAGTGTGACAGCAGTGAGGTCTGCGGTGGGAGTGACAGATGTGTTTAAGGTGGAGGTGGGATTACATCAAGGATCAGCTCTGAGCCCTTTCTTATTTGCAATGGTGATGGACAGGTTGACAGACAAGATCAAACAAGATTCCGTGTGGGCTATGATGTTTGCAGATGACATTGTGATCTGTAGTGAGTATAGGGAACAGGTGGAGGAGACTGTGGAGAGGTGGAGATATGCTCGAGAGAAGAGGAATGAAGGTCAGCAGGACTAAGTCAGAATATGTGTGTGTGAATGAGAGGGAGGATAGAGGATAGAGGAATGGTGAGGATGCAGGGAGTAGAGGTGGTGAAGGTGGATGAGTTTAAATACTTGGGATCAGCAGTTCAGAGTAATGGTGAGTGTGGAAGAGAGGTGAAGAAGAGAATACAGGCAGGATGGAGTGGGTGGAGAAGTGTGTCAGGAGTGATTTGTGACAGACGAGTACCAGTAAGAGTGAAAGGGAAGGTCTACAAGAGGGTAGTGAGACCAGCTATGTTATATGGGTTGGAGACAGTGGCATTGACAAAAAGGTAGGAGTCAGAGCTTGACATGGCAGAGTTGAAGATGTTAAGATTTGCACTGGGTGTGATGAGGATGGACAGGATTAGGAATAAGTATATTAGAGGGTCAGCCCAGGTTGGAAGGTTTGGAGACAAAGCCAGTGAGGCAAGATTATGTTGGTTTGGACATGTGCT
Source organism: Protopterus annectens (assembly GCF_019279795.1). Lineage (NCBI taxonomy): Eukaryota > Metazoa > Chordata > Ceratodontiformes > Protopteridae > Protopterus > Protopterus annectens. The sequence goes on along the minus strand of NC_056746.1, from coordinate 1,416,641,071 downwards.
AAGGAGGGATGCAGAGTATATTGGGAAAAAGATGCTAAGGATGAAGCTGCCAAGTAACAGGAAAAGAGGAAGGCCCAAGATAAGGTTTATGGATGTGGTGAGAGAGGACATGCAGGTGGTTGGTGTGACAGAGCAAGATGCAGAGGAAGAAATGGAAACAGCTGATCGGCTGTGGTGACCCCTAACAGCAACAGCCGAAAGAAGAAGAAGATGAACTGTGCACTTCGATAGAATTTGTACATGAATTTGGAGTCTGAAACCCCAGAGAGAGGGATTAGGATAACATAACTACATTGTCAGGCAAATTGGACTAAATTAAGTTTGTCCAGTGGACATGTGTGAGAAATAGAGAGCTATGTATGGGATGATATTTTTTGGGGGGGGGCAGGTGCCCTTTTTATTTAAGGTGAGAGCGGAATGCTGGGAAGAGACATAGGTATGTGTGGGGGAGGTAAGTTGGACAGATGATAATGCATTTGCAAACAGACAAGCTAGCAGGCAAGGGTGGTGTATGACACATGAGGGGTTTAACACCTTTGATGGGGAGGATGTTGTGGAATCCGAGTCCCATGTGCCTTCAGACAGCAGCAATGTGACTCACATCCCCACCGATGAGTCCGTTGGCACTGCTCCATCACTGCCCTGTGGGTGGCTGTACTGGAGGCTGGGCACAAGAGTTATGCTGCCCCACCAGGTCAGCCAGCATGCACTTAGTCCAGCACAGGCATTGGTCATAACCATGGTGGGATATCCTGCGCACTAGGACTGGTAGCTCATAAGGGGTGATCACGCTCCCTCTGCCACCACTCCCAGTGGGGGACCGGGCCCCATCCTCTGGGGCGGTACTACCCGACACCACAGGTAGTACAGGGGCAGCAGAGGGACCACCACTGGTCAGTGTCCCAAACATGCTGGGACTCAGTGCCACAGCCACTTGGGGCAAGGTAGGGGGATCAGCTGGAACTAGCCTACCTTAACGTGCTGTAGTACATGAGGTAAAGCAATATGTTATGGTTAGTAACAACCAAATCATTGCTAGCATTAACAGAATGGAACATCATATTTATTAATCCAAATACATATTAATGTATATTATGTGCTACACAACATAATGTAACATAATAGGCAGTATGGTTACAGCATGCCAGTGTGAAGTAAACCATACGACCAACAAAACAGTTAGTTTAACAAAATATATTAATATTGACTCATAATAAAACATAACAATGATCAACCACATTTTCCAAATATAGTTAGGTTAACAAAATATGTTAATATTAAATCATAATAAACCATAACAATAATCAACCACATTTTCCAAATATGTTAGTTTAACAAAATATGTTAATATGAAATCATAAAAATACATTGCAATAATGAATAAATTAAGATAAGGGGTGAGGAAAGAGAGAAAAACATTCCATTAGTGAGATTGCAGATAATATCCCTGGCAACACTGGTCATACATACTTCTGCAGGTGTGTACTGACAGTTGTGATTACAGTGACTACAATTCTACTATCGCTGTTGTAGCATGTACATACCTGTCAAGCTGATAGCATGAGACAATAAGAAGCAATCACTAACAAATCCAGGTACAGAACTACTCAGAACAGTTTCACATAATGTGGACTTATATAACTATCGGGGTGTTCTGTAAATGAATTTGGTAATACGTTGCATTCCAGGTATTAATATATCTGGTAACATGTGACAGATGGATTAGTCAGTTCTAATTACATTATGACAAAGTGTGACACTTGAGAGGCATGTTTTTGTACAGTAATTAAACTAGACAGCTGTCATGGCTTAGTTGGCAGGCATGGGAGTAGAATGCACTACCTGTGACTTCAGGGGACATCTGAAAATACTTTATTAATTGACTGCAACAACTTAGTACGGACAAGCAAGAGATACAGCCATACTGGGATTACACAGCTTTATTTCTGAATCAACAATGATGATGCACACATTCTTGCTATTGAGTGTAGCATGATGCGAGATCTAAACACAACATCTGCACATAATATGGGATAAATCATCCATCACATTTTTGTGTTCTTGGGGAGAGAGAAACTGTGAGCATTACATGACTGATACTGAAAATGTAGTGCTACATAACATTGGATTTAAACCTTGGGCTCTGTGGCAAAATGTACAGTGTAGAGGGAATTTAATAGACTGAGCTACTGAGGCACTGCTGAATAGAGGGTGACCAATACTTGCCTGGAGATCACCTGGAAACATACTATGAATTGTGCAATACAAGCTACAGGACTTTCCTCTAGTATTCTAGTACTGTTATAGTGTTTAACAAGATTGTAGTGCCAATAGAACAAACATGCATGGTATACAACCATACTGCATATTTTACTACAGCTTTATTTCACTTTTAACAATACAGGTGAACACATATTAGTGTTGTTGGTTTGCAATATTTGTGAAGTCCACACACCACACACACACACACACACACACACACACTCACACACACACACACACACACACACACACACACAATAGCTGACCATGGAGTGGGTACCTCATCCATATACCTTTATTACCTGATGTCTGTGGAAGACAGAGCATTATGTGACCAGTATTGGCCAAGAAAAAGCCTTGAACAGTACTAAAAGTTAAGCAATACCATTTGCAGACATTAGATTTGCATTCTACAGCTATTACAGTGTTATAAATAACTGCAGCAACCTTTCTTTACAGACTCAATGCATACAGCTGTACTGCAATGGTTATGACAATTCTGATGTACACCATTTTCCTTGCTCTTATTGATATTGTCTCTTGTCTTTATTGAACTACAGTTGTTATTATTCATTTATTTGCCTACACCTGTAATTCCAACTTTATTCTAATACAGCTCTAATTCCAGCTTTATTGCACTGCAGACTTTATTGTATATACTTTATTGCAGTTAATGCTTTACTCTTTATTGCTTATTGCACTGCAGTTGGCAAAATACATCCATACTCACCGCTCTCACGGTGCAACCTGGCCAGATGCCTGGCATGAGACTCAACATTGCAAGCCCTGTCAGCTGCAGTGGTTGGAAGAGAAACATTCCATTTTGCATACCAGTTTTGCAGACATTCAGATTACATATTGGTAAAACAGAGGCAACAGTACTTACCTGCTTGTGAGGAATTCCCTGCCTTCTATTCTTGTGCCCATGTCTCCAAGATTCCCCTCTTTCATCTTTTCAGGTCATCATGGGGGTGATGATACTGCTTACTTGTGTGGGAGATACCAGTAACAGTGGTTAGTTCTCTGCTCAGCCAGTCCCAGGCCTCTGCCTTACACTCTGAGCCCTGGAAATCACCCTGCAGCAGCCTATCATCATGTTTTTTCACAAGGATCCCAACCATGACCCTGGACTCCAGAATGCCTCACCGCTGCACCCGAAAGTGCACACCTTCTCCAGCACCACCAGCCATAACGACATATGATAGACTCCAATGATTTCTGCAAAATTCCCTCCTAGTGCACTTTATATAGGCTGTTTGCCACCCTTGCATGTCATCAAGCAGCATTCAAAAAAGTGCCACGTTGCTTAGCAGCATGCAAACCAGCCAAGCAGAGCTAAGCAGCATGCAAACATGCACAATCTGGCTTTAGTGAAGCTGAGTACTGCGCAAACATTGGCAACCATTAATATGTTTATGCTGTGCTTAGCAGAGCACAGTGGAGCCATAATTTAAAGTTTGTCCATAACATGCAACAAAAATTCAGACAACTTCTTACATCCATGTATTCAAACCCTGGACCTACTTCACATACAGCCATAACTCTACCCATTAAGTTCATGGATATTGAGAAATCTGGTATACCTTCACATATACCACTGAGCTACCTGTTAGCAGTGCTGAATACTGCACCATGCCACACAAACACACTTAAACACACCAATAAATAATTAATTAATTACATCTAGTTTCTATTTTCAGATGTCTGGCAGGTGTCTGCCATGGGCTCCTCTCAGCAAACGCCAAAACAAATAAAATAAAATAAAACACATATGCCATTATGCTTATTAATTACATACAGTTTCTACTTTTAGATGTCTGGCAGGTGTCAGATGTCTAAAAATGAGCACAGCCTGGCATTTTTGCACTCTGCACTACACTGCCTAAACATGCATTTTTTTATAAAAAGAAAAAAAGAAAACTACACTGATTCAACATCTGTGTTCCTCAGCTCTCCCTTGGCAGTGTGCCATCATTAATATGCATGGCACACTGCTGAGGGGAGACCATGGCATTGTACATGGATACATCCTGTGTAGGCTCTACATGGTGCCTACATGGAGTTTATTAAATCCTGGGGCTTATATTGTTTCCAGAAAGGGGGCACAATAGTAACCAGCACTACATTGCTGTCATTCTATTGTATTGCATGTATTAGAGATGTGCATACCCACATAGTCATTGTCCACCAAAGGTGCTGACACAGAGTGACATCAAATGGTGTGCACATATACAGCTATGCTGTCCCTCATTTGAGATATCTGTCTGTAGTTCAAGTATTTTGGAGGTCTGACAGTCTGTAACAAGCTGCCCCTAGCAGTACCAACTTTGGCAAATAATCTCAAATCTTTCCAGAGAAAGATCAGATATGAGGTCATCAACAGGCGTATCTTTTATCTCCTCAGCTTACTGTCTGATAACCAGAACACTGTTCATCTGCAGGATCTTAATGTCAGTAACAGATGCCTTTTTCATATAGCCGGATGCCCAGTTGTTTCTAGCAGAAACTCTTTGTCTTGAAATGCAGAAACTTGCTATATTTGTTTTTATTCTAAATTCACCCATTATTTCATATGCCCACCTGTTCTACTCATTTAATAATTCAAACTACAACAGTTATTACTGTGAGCCATAGTTGCCCTGCTTACATTAGCCCTATGTCATCCTCTTTTGTTGGACTCTCCACCGGCGAAACCTATGAGAGCACGAATACATGACAACACTGTTTGGCCACACATATGCCTCTGTAACTCCCTTAGCATGCATAGTAATAGACATTAAACTGCAGCTATAGCATACTTTGAAATACATACCTTGTCTTGCGGGTTGTTTCACTGGCACACCAGATGTGTCTGGGAAGACAGAAATGCAGATGGTCCTTGGTTGAGCATCCCATCAAATGCAGTGGAGTGTGCTACACTGCACTATAATGGACAAGATTAACTCGATGAATCCACAACTGATACATGGATAGTAGGTACTTACCCAGCTTAAACATTCAGCTCCACATAGTTATGATCATCTCCCTCTCTTTATTCCCCTATTTATGTGCCTTATATAATGATGTGCAATACCTCCTCACTTATTGTACCCTGAGCCATAGCCTCCCCCTTTAAGTAACTTTGTATCAGTTACAATTAGCTCTATTCACAGGCTTCTCTGCATTGCATGCTGCAGCCATGCTTGTACATAGGAGTCTGGACTGAGGAATCCCAAACTCCCTGCAGCATGTTCTTCACAATATTTAATTCACACAGGGTTGCCCTAAAAACCACAGGCAGGCTGCACAGTGCCATGTAGGTATGCTGGGTTCCCATGTTCCATGTACATCACAATGTCTGCCTTATTATGATTGACATTATCCATAAAGTTTATTGTTCTTGCTGATGTATTTTACTATGTAGGACTGCTCACTAAACTCTATAAATTTTATCTTAACTCTGTCGAAATGCAGGTCCCCTAATTTTCTTTTATAAACCCTTACCGCCTATTGCATTTCCTGTATTTCATAGTTGTACATAACTAAGCAAAGTTGTATAAAATGGCACCATTTTTATTAAGCTTACAAGGGTCAGATAGTGGGATGGTTGTGCTAACAGGCTACATAGCACCTCTGTTTCTTTATCACTTCTGCAACACATTGTGCTTCCTTGATATGCTGACACTAGACATGGAACATTAGACACGCATGTCATGGTGGCTATGATGCATATAACTGATAGCCTTGAACATATGGCATGTGTATGCTGTCAGTGCCACAGTACAGCACTAAGAACATACTGCAGTGTTATGCTGCAGTACTACATTGTGTGACATGCGATCTGCAAACATGCATCCGTATGCATGGGGCTATCATTTTGCTTTTTCACCAGTTATGAGTGAGTGGCTATGGATACTTGAGGTACTCTGGAATACAGAACTCTAGCATGGTGTGCCACATACAACAAGGTTTTCTTGTGCTTCTTGCACAAGGATTTCCAGAAGTGCCTACTAGGACGTTATGATGGTATTATTAGGAAGGTATGCCTTACATAAGCTTGGCAAGATGTGGTGAGTGATGTTACTGGCATCACTCACATAAGCAAATAGTGCTGACATTACCATTGTGACCCAGTGTGGTGCCACAATGACCTATTTTGATAGTGGAAGGCAGAGATTTGAGAGAGAGCAGAGATGTACTATAAGCATGTTTTCTTAGGTATTATTGTTTTCTGGTATTGTAGCTGCTGTAGCTTACACTTTAGATGACATACATTATTTTTAGCAGAGGAAAAGAGTGAGTTGAACCTGGCTGATTATCACAGAATGGTGGAGCACTTCTCCTGTTCATGGGGGGTCGCATGACATCTGTGTCTGTCCATTGTATAACTGTAGCTGTGCTGTTAACATCTGCCAGTAATAATGTTTTCCTCTTGTGCAATACTTCTACCGATTGAATTTTGGGTTATAAAGTTAAACCATGCTTTCCTTAGTCTGTGCTGGCTGAAGCCTCTGGCACTGGGTTACCAGTGGACTGCAAGGCTGCCTGTCAGGGATTGATGTTGCCACTGCTTCAGTTGATGTACTGCATTCACTGATGCTCCACAGTTCCACTTTTCAGAAGGGAGGTGAGGGCTGGGCTCTTGTTCTGAAAATTTCCTGGAGTGGTCTGCCCACCCTGACATCAAAGTCTGGCAGTGGCTGAGGTGCAGAGGTACGTAACTGGATGTCAGCCCCAGCAACATTAGGCATTGGTTATGGAGTCATTTGAATGACAGAAGCTATGCATTGGGACAATGGATATGGATATGAACATGGATATGGCCAAAAGGAAGAAGCTGCAAAGAATAATAACAACAGAAAAGATTGTGGGCACTACTCTTCCTACCTTACAGGACCTCTTTGAACTGAGATGTAAAAAGAGGTCCTGCAAAATACCGAGCGACACTTCTCATCCAGCATACGGTTGGTTCACTAAACTTGCTTCTTGTAGAAAGTTACAGAGTATCCACTGCAGGACTTTCAGATTCATGAACAGTTTTTATCCAACTGCAATAAGACTCATTAATGCAGATGTAAATCTGGACGTATCAGAACTATAATAGATTGTTCTAATCTTATTCTTTTTCTTTTTTTTTTTCCACACAGTAATTCTATTTATTTATTTATTGCACACTAAAATTAATATATTCTCATTCAAGTGCAATTCCAGTCACTTCCTTATGTGTAATATCACTCAATTTTACCTCTGTGTATAGTGCACATATCTTTTCATGTGTTTATTATCTAGTAGTCAGTGTTGTCCAATGTAATAAATAGTATACAAGCATGTGCAACAGCTGCTTAGATATTTAGTTTTGTACTATTGTTATTGTTTATTCTTTAATACCTATCATGTCTTTTCATGTTTGCTTTCTTGTGTAAAACAGCTGACACTCAACATTTTGTTTAGGTAGCACTTGCATTTCTTAAATGACAATAGAGTTTCTTTGAATCTTTGGAGGAGCAACCAGCCCATAACATCTGTTACCAAGACTAGTGATGTTTGAATTTGTTGCCCTTTGGGCTGGCCTGGCAACAAACCATGCCAGGACCCCTTCCTTGTGCCATTCTTTTGTTTTATTATGTCTTTCCCCATTCCTTGTTTGTTGTCCAGCCCAACCCAAGCAACTTACCTCCGCTATGTATATGTGTGTCCATCTACTGTCTTTCCAACTTTGTGTGTACCTACGGCCATCTTTCAGTGTCTATATTTTGTTTGCCTGTTTGCCTGCCCTTCCTGCATGACCTTCTCCTTCGATCTATCCACATCCTTTTCTCACCACATATCCCACTTATACTTTTCTTTCATATACAAAAAAGGGACTTTTTCCCTAAAAATGACTTTTCCTTCTTCCCTTCCTTCCCTCCCCCAGCTATTCCCCCCTTATGGTCACCCTTGTATGTTTCTCTGCTTGCTGCACTCCCCTTTCCTACTTTCCTATCTATCCCACTTTCTTCTCATTTGTATGTTGAATAATGGTGGCAATTTGATGTGCATCCCTTTGGTGATCTATCTGTTAGCTGCTATTATTCTCTTCTTGTTCTGAACAAGTGTGTCATGCAACTGTGCAGTGATGCATTGCATGCATGAGTGCGCATTCACTCAGAGATGGTAGTACGCCTTCCTTGTGATGTACATCAAGTTGATCATGAGCCCTACTGCTGCTCTGCTCTACCTAATAGACAGCTTAGCATTGCTTCTCTTTAACTCATAAGTTAATAGGTTCATAGGTATATATTAGTCTAATGACCACTAGGGCCCTTATAAACCTAGTGTTGCAACCCAAATGTAACCCACAAATTTGATTTATATGGGGGTAGTTCACTGACTGCCTCTATCCATCAGAGACATAGGTGCCAGACCAGGGGTGAATTTCTGATAACTCATCCACTGTTCCAAGTTGCAGTTAAAAAGAAATACTGTAACTCTGCTTCACATGAATAGGGACCTTGTTCTAGAGAATGTGAATTCTCTTTGAAACATGCCTGTCTCTCTAACATGTCCTATTTCAGTCACAAGCAAAATTTAAGTATTTTAATTTAGCAGCTCTGATGGTGTTTGTTTTGCAGATGTCCAAAAGGTTCATCAAAACATGGTCAAAAGATGGCTTGTATGTCAGGCAAAGATCACCTCTCAGAAGTCTGTATGATGCTGAGTAAAGAGCCAGAACTTTGAGGCTTATGTGGCCCTTTGGACTGACTGCTGGAACAATTCACTGCCAATTACAAAATGTGATTAGATATACATTTCATCTAACATAAAACTCATTGGAAAACAGTACTGCTGTACAGAGCTTGTCTGTGAATCACAATAAACTTTTTTTTACCTTTATCATTATTCAATTTCTTATTGGTGTCTCACTGTCTTTCACTTTCCCATTGCAGATACTGTGAGAGGGATGACAGGTGGATTAGAAATTTATGGGGTCCTTCACATTCATACAGTTATCTAGATATGTATATGAATGTGTGCATGTGCACATTTATAATTTTTAGATACATCAATCTGCCTGTATAGCCTAAGCCGACTCCTTTGTTGTATACTTTTCCTACAGGCAAGACCACAATAAAGTCACGTAAAAAAGATGGAGAATTTTGTGGCATTTCCAAAGGTATAATCCCACCATAGATTTTCTTCCATTCTGTCTAGATATGACAAGCAAATTAATTTTCTTCTAACATAGTCATCACTTGTCCATTCTTCTACCATCTAAATTTATACTCGTACATGAAGAACTCCTGAACAAATGAAAAAAAGGATTAGTAAAATCCCATAACTTCTGACATGTCTGGATATTAAGCCTTAAGTCTTTGATACCTTTGCAGTATATTCTTGTTTCTTGATCACACTAATGTTGTCTTGATCAAAAAACAATCATTGTACCTGAATTTAAAAGTCTAGTACTGTCTCTTTCTCCTTGTTTAGTTGGATTTATTTAATTGTTAAAAGAGAAAATACTCTGGAACGAGGACCATTTTTATAAATGATTAAAACTGGATACTATAGGTAAAATGATTTCTGTGCTGAGGTTTAAAGACAGACTGCTCTTATTCTTGCCACAGTCTATACTTGGCTACAGTAAAGCCAGGAAAGCAGAGATTAGAAATTTCCAGGAATTGTGCTCTTATGAGACTATAAGATGCAGGCAAGTATACTTTCATTCTTTCTTTCCTCACAGGGCCGTATATCATGAGTGTGACATGTATGGCACACACTCATTGTCACTGCATACCAAAGCAAAACTGATGCCAAAAATGTTTTTTCGGAATTTCTGATTCCCATAAATGTGTCAGCCCACTACAGTCTTCTCTCCCTCCTTCTTTTTATAGGCTGCTTATATGTCACAAGTTCAAAAAAAAAAAAAAAAAAAGAAAGAAAGAAACGTGTCCCCACTCCTCTGGCCTTTAAACCTTTAAACAAAGCAACATTGAGGAAAGAAAGTAGGCTTAAGAATTTTCAGAGTTTTAAATGCAGAAATGCATCTATCTATGATAGTCTGTCTGCTGAAACTGCTTAAATGTCACATGCCAAAGACTTGTAGCCATCACCCCCCCCCCCACCACCACCACCACCATCACAGTCCAATTAACTACAAAGGGGGCAACACAAAAGAGTTTTCTGTAGTTCTCAGCTGAAGTTATGATCCCACAGTATTCTTACTTCAAAATAAACTTGCTTAAGTTCCAGACTTTTCTACTTCATTTCTCTTGATCTCATGTACACTGATCAGGCGATGACACGTTTTTCCAGATTTGCTAATGAGACCATTGTGACCAAAGTTCCCTTTTTGTTCACCTGCTCTGCTAAAAGAAGTAAATTACAGTGAAGTGAATCTTGCCTTCCAAGTGCATAAATCATTTGCTTTTATCCTCTGTAATTACTTCAGGTGACATCTGACATGGCCAGCTGATGAAATTCAAGCAACAAGTATGCAAATATGTATCTATAGAGTTTGAATCACAAACTAAATGTGTGCTGCTTCTTCTACCATGGGGTCAGCAAACTCTTAAATAAAATGGTATGGTAGGTTCCCACTTTCAAATTGTCAGCTGGCTATTGATTGACAGGAAAGGCAAGGGCAGGGGCACTCATAAGGAGTGACAGGCAGATAGAGTGCAGTAAGGGAAGGTATTGAGCTGAAGACAGTTCGTCACTCATAGGTTTTCCTCCCACATCCGAAAGACATGCTGTAGGTGGATTGGACACTCTAAATTGGCCCTAGGTGTGAGTGCATGCGTGTGCCTTCTGTGGAAGGTTGGGTGCCGGGCTGGCAACTCGACACCGTAAAACTCCACTGCCAATCATGAGCAGACAGGTGATCCACTGTGGCGACCCCTAACCTGGAAAAGCCAAAAGAAGATGGAACTAGCAAGTTGAAGGAGGAGCCAGATATGGATAACATAATGTGATAGCACAAACAGTTCAGGATCTTTCTAAAGCACATCAGGGAAGTTAAGAAAACGTGTGTGGCACACTTCCCATGATTGTGAGGGAAGTATAAAAAATGTGTGCAACACTCTGCCCATGACTGTGTGGAAGCAAAATAATGAATTCATCTGAATGTGGTGAGGCCTAGTTTGTGCAAAAGAGGTAAATTCCTCAGGTAAGGTAGAGCCAGTCTGGCTTAAGTTCATCAGTTGCTTCTAGCATGCTAAGCTAGAGTGGGGTAATGTGACTATATATATATGTGTATCTCTTTCTGTTTATATCTGTATCTACACACACACGCACACACACACACACACACACACACACAGATATATATGTAAATATATATGCCTGTATGTCTATTTGTGTTATTCTACAATTCAGTAGATGTAAATGAAAAAATCAACTGCAAAAGGTTAAAAAAAAAAAAAAAAAAACAACGAAAGCCTAACACGCATTCTTTGAAACAAAACAAAACGTCTGTTTCTTTGCACAGCCACAGCCCCTGCTAGTTAAATATCCTAACTGTGAGGTGAGACTGCACAATCCACAGGGAGGGGCCAAGGAAGGGGCAAATGCCCCATCCTCGGGGATTGTTGATTTCACACACCAGTTGGCCATCTGTTTTGCCAACTAAAGTGTGTGACAAAACAGATGTCTTCGTAAACCACATTTGACCAAACAGGTGCACCCACACACATACAAATATATATATATATATATATATATATATATATATATATATATATATATATGTGTGTGTGTGTGTGTGTGTGTGTGTGTGTGTGTGTGTGTGTGTGTGTGTGTGTGTGTGTGTATTTATGTGCACACAGACACACACACACACACACACACACACACACACACACACACACACACACACACACACACACGCGGAAAAGAATCATATAAAAATTTGGAAATACGGAACACTATGAATGATAAGTAAGACAGAAAGAGAAACTGGAGTGGTTATATTTGATGAAATGCAATGCACAGGATCAAGTGTGCTGTTAAGTCTGCTGGTGTAAGTACATGCAAAAATAATAAATAACTAAAAAGAGGGAGAGAGGACAAAGGAGCCATGTTGTTGTAATGGATGGTTTAGGAAAGGAGTGTTGTAAGCATGATATCATAAGGGTGAGTCTGTGGTCACAGTAGCATTGTGTGAGAAGACAAATATTTTGTAGTTGTTGCAGTGGCTGTTTTAAGACGTCTCACACAGAAGACAGAGTTCAAGTGTTGTCTGAATAGTAAGGAGGTCAAGTTAGTACAATGTTTATGCTGTATAGGTGTTAGAAGTTTAAAAATAAAAAAAATCATAAGGAAATGCAGTGTTAAGAATGGCATGGGTGTAAATAATGAAAAAGTATTGCTGGTCATAGTTTCTGTTGATTTTGTATTACGTTCAAGTTTAAGACCATTTAGGAAGTGAGGGTGCAGTTTCTTTGTTTCCATTTCTTAACCAGGAAAGTCTGACTGAACTAAATAGCCGCTTTTCTTCTGAGGCCTGAAATGAAAACTGACAAATAATAAGACGTCTGTACATATGTGCAGTAGAATAATGCTGTGAGAGGGTCTGCACAGTAAAATTATAAAATAACATTAACAGATGAAATAAAAATAAAACAAAAAGCAAAGTGTCTAAAATCAGAACAGTACACATGTTTGTAGTCAGAAATAGTTTTTTACTGGTGTACATTTTATATACTTGGTTAAGGGAAATTATACAATAAAAAGTATTTATTATTCAAACGTGTAAGCTGTTTAGACAGTCGGCATGCACACTGAAACTGAATGCACCCAAAAAGGAAAAAGTCGCACTAAAAGTCACTTTCTTTTAATGCTAAATAGAAACTCTGTTAACAAAAAAAAAATCCACACTGTCATATATAAAACAACTCATGGCTATCAGTACTGTGTGTCCCTATAACCAGTTCCATGGACTTGCAGACACTGGATAGAATGGTTCTTTCCTGGACTCATCAACACCTGAGCAAAAAAAGAAAGTGCAAATTCTACATAAATGGCACAAGCTGGGACTCCTTGGTACCTCAAAAAATATTTGCCCAGGAGTAGGTTGCCCACTGCAGACTCCCATAAGTCTGCGGAAGAACACTAAAGTCTGTTCATATAATGACTTTTTTTTAGCAAAGATATTTTTTTAATGTCATTGTATGTATGTTAATAATCAACTCCTGGATGGGGCAGCACAGGATTTACACAAGCCGCAAGTTGGGCGTTGGCCTCATGATTGAACTATACCAGTCATACGAAGAGAAATAAAGGAAATGAAGTTGAGACAGATTTAATGAGAAGTAAGACTTGGTAGGAATATAAAATTATTTTATTTTATTTTTTTTTTATTTTACATTTGTTGACCGGGCTAGTCCAGCTGGATATATGTTAATTTTCAGTAGAGGCCCGGGGAGAAAAGCTCCAAGACAGATACAAACAGCCAATAAGTAATTGTTACATAAAAAAAAACAATAAGTAGATATAGAATATATTATATACATTTAACAGTAAAATAACATAAAACTATATACAAAGTTTAGAGCAAGATAATATAAGTATGTTGGTGGCTAAAAAATAGTATCCAGGTTCTTACTAGATGCTTATCATTGAACTAAAGAAGATTAAATTAGTGGAGAGAGAACAGTTAGAAAATATATTAGTAGCATTAATGATAGGTTAGTCAGGGTTGGTACAAGGGCATAGCCAGTGTGTTCTGAGGAAGGTTTTAAGTTTGTCTGAAGAGTGGGAAGGAAGGAAGGAAAGTAAGTTCAATAGGTAGAAGGTTCCAGTTTTTCCCAGTTGTGTTTGAGAATAGAGAGTCCCCAGCCATGTTGTGAGACTTGTTGATGTTAACTAGGAGTTTATTTGAAGAATGCAAGGCATTAAGATTTTTGTAGGGGGTTATGAGGTCTGAGAGTATTGGAGTATTGTTTGGCTGGTAAAGGACCTTATGGGCAATTGTAAGTTGGTTCAATTGAAGCTGGTTTTGAAGTTCAAGCCATCTGAGTTGCTTAAGATTCTGACAGTGATGGGTTCTGAAGGGTTTACCAGTGGCAAATCTGGCAATATTATGAGCTGGCCTTAGGCATAGGCCAACTAGGCGGCCGCCTACGGCGCCGCTGTAGTAGGGGCGCTTTTCTAGTATTTATTTGGTGTAGGTAGACCAGGATGGGGGCACCAGATGGTGTGGTAGGGGGCGCCATGGAGCCCTTTTGCCTAGGGCACCAATTGACCTAAGGCCGCAAGAGCAAGTTTGAGAAGATTCTTTTTGGATAGGTTAGTGTATATTGGTGAGGCATAGAGTAGAGTGGAGATTAGATGGGAGTGGGCAATGGTAGTTCTTGCTATTGGAGTAAGGAAGGGTTTGACTCTGTACAGGCAGCCCATTTTTCTGTTAACTGATTTTATAGTGTTGTTAATGTGGGTGTCGAAGTTAAGGTTGTTGTCTATTGTAATACCAAGGAGTTTGGTGGTAGAGTCTGGGTAAATGAGGGTACCATTGTTAGAAATGTCTGAGATATCTATTGGTGTGGACCTACAAGTAGGAGTAGAGTAGGAGCTTTGTTTTCTTGGGATTCAGTAGAAGGCAGTGCTTTAAGAACCATGTCTCAACTATACTAAATACTTTCTGGGCTAGGCATTGCAGTTCAGAAGCAGATTTAGCTGTGCAGATTAATGTAGAGTCATCTGCATATTGTATACAAGTTGCAGTGGGAACAGCCAAGTAGAGATCATTAATAAAAACTGAAAATAAGAGAAGACCTAGAATGGAGCCTTGGGGAACTCCCAGTGTGACTGGCAGGTGTGATGATAGATTATTTTCCCAGTGCACTGCTTGTTGCCTATTGCTCAGGTAGGAAGTAAACCACTTTATAGATTGAGTATCCAGGGAAAGTGATTTGAGAATATTGATAAGCAATTAGTGGTTTACCAAATCAAAAGCCTTTGAAAGATCAATAAATAGTGCTGAAGAGAGTAAATTGTTATTGCGGTTTCTATTAATGGTGTCTGTAAAGGATAGGAGGGCAGGGGTGGTACTATGGAATGGCCTAAAGCTATGTTGGCCCTTAGCTAGTAAGTTGTGTTCAGTTAGATGGCCTATTAGCTGATGGTGAATGGATTTTTCCATTATTTTTGCTAAGGGGGATAGAAGGGCTATGGGTCTATAGTTAGAATATTCTTTGGAGTTGCCACTTTTGTGTAGGGGGATAATGTGTGAGACTTTCCAACTAGTAGGGATATATCCTTCTTTGATGGTTCTGTTTATCAGGATAGATACAGGATAAGCAACTGCTTTGGCTGCTTTTTGTAGGTATTCAACTGGGATTTGGTCAGCGGAAGGGGTACAAGGCTTTAGTTTTGCTAGGAGTTTGAAAATAAAGTTAGTGGATATAGGTTGTAATAGGAAGGTAGGAAGAGTGCTTATTATGGAGGTGGGAATGCTAGAGGTGTCAGGAGATAGCTGACTGGCTAGAGTTTGGATGGCATCTGTGATGAAGGAGTTAAAGTCATTAGCAGTTTGGATGGGAGTCTCATGGTTAGCTCCTATTGGTGTTGGTGTACTGGAGTGTCCTGGATAAAGGAGTCTATTGATATTTGTTCATAATCTTTGAGGCTTATTTTGGTGTGTTTGCTGTATTTTGTAGTAAAAGTTTTTTTTGTCTAAGAGTAAGGCTTTTTTAGTAGCATTTCTTATTTGTCTAAATGTTTGTTGAGTAGATGAGCTTTTGGTAGTTTGCCACCTAGTCCAGGCTTTGTTTCTAAGTAGGATTTTTTGCCTGGTATCTTTGGTGAGCCATGGGGCTGGTTTTGACCTAATTCTTATGTTACATATAGGTGCATGTTGGTCTAGGACAGTTAAGAATTTAGGGTTAAAGTATTGGACAGCATCTTCTAATGGGAGGGTTTTTAAACAAGTCCAGTTACAGGCACTAAGTTCGCTCAGAAATAGTTCTTGGTTAAAATGCTTGTTGGAACGTAAAGTCCTATATGATGTTGGGTGGGAGATATCTATTTTTTGCCTAATTATATAGGTTAAGCAATGGTCACTTACATCATCAGGGAAGGTGCCTACTTTGTATGTTTGGTGGTGATTATTAATCAGAATCCAATCTAAGGTGCTCTCTTTTTGGTTTGGTTTGTTAATTCTAGTTGGGGAGGTGATGGTCTGAGAGAAGCCAGAAAACATGTTGATCTGCTGTGTTTGTAAGATGAAGATAGAAAATTCATGACAGATTTCAGGGTGGTGAGTAAGAATATATAGAGTCATTCATCTTAAGTGTATTTTAAAGATCTTTTTGATGTTAAAAAATGTTGAAAACTGTCAATTGCACAGGTCTTATTTCACGTATTAGATGCAATAAATATATTTTTTTTATTGCTGACAAAAGTTAAACTTTTGTAGTACACATTTCAGGAGGCGTTTTAAATACCTAGCATGTGTCTGATATCATTAGGTGGTCAGAGGGCTTAGTAGACATCTTGGAAGCTGTTTTCTTGGCTGAACTTAAGTTGATGACACAGGAAATCATCCAGAATGCCCAGATACATTCCTCAATGTGCACATGTGTGCACATGGGTGTGTGAGTGTGTGTGTGTGTGTGTGTGTGTGTGTGTGTGTGTGTGTGTGTGTGTGTGTGTGTGTGTGTGTGTGTGTGTGCATGTGTGTGTGCGTGTGTCTGTGTGTGTGTGATATCATAGGGTCGGAGGCCATGGGAACCAACTCTATATAGTCATGGCATACCAGCACAAATGTACTTTGAGCAATAAATAAATTAACGAACAAATAAATAGCTATGAGAAATCAAAAGTAATTTTCAGCCTTGGCATTAACTGAAGGATGAATGTTGGTTCTCTAAAGTCATGGGGGCAGCCCTGTGCTAGTGAGCGAATTAATGCACACACTTACAAACACACACACACATATGCACAAACACACACACATAGACACACACACACACACACACACACACACACACACACACACATACACACACACACACACACACACACACACACACACACACACACACAAAAAGAATGCATAGATGAAGGAATGTATAAGTAAAGTCAAATATCATAAGAATGTGTCCATTTGGATTGAAAGTTCATTAGATCTAACAAAATAATGCAAAGCAAACAAAAAAAAACGGTGACATATTTCATTGAAACTTGCTTGATTGAAAGTGTCAGATATACTAAATATATCTCCAAAAGCTTCTTTTTGCAGAGAGGGCAAGCCCCAAGTGGGTTAGGGGAGTGTTGCACCTTGCACCCCCCCACAACTTAACTGAGTGGCGCTATCAGGTGCATTTGTAGTTAACTCCTACTGATGCCTCTAGGCATCAAATATTGCTTGTTCATATTTGAATTAATAATTCCAAAACCATGCTATGTACAAGGTTTTAAAATATTTCATCTTAAAGCTTATACATTAGCAATCTCAGATGCATTAATATTTGACCTCTGTCTAGTGCAGGCAAATAGATTTTTCTGATATTAATTTATATAGATATAATTTTCACATTTTTCTAAATACCTCAATGACCAAGTAACACAGATAGAACTCCTTAGCCTCATATGAAAGCTCTCGGTTAGATGAATAAAATGCTGCTAACATTATTGTGTAACTTGAGTTGTTGCTGAGATATTGTAAGTTGTTTAAAAAATATTACAAACATAATAGTTATGCTTACTATGACTTATACAATTCTGTTTAGGACCTAGAACCTAAAGAATACTACCACTATAAAAATAGTTTGCGCTGAAGGGTTTGCCATTTACACTTGTTTCATAACCCCTATTGTTCCAGAGATGCAAACCTTTGTTTGAAATGTGAGGACATAATTTGATTCTGTCAAAAGGCTGAGGCTCCTTCCATTGGAAGTTACAGTGCAGACTTCATGAGCTCCATTGGAGTGAATGGAACTACACAGTCAAACAGCCATAGAGACAAGAGAATAATCGTGACACACCAAGTTGCTGCTAGTGCACATACACACACTTCTAGATGCAGAGGTACAACTTAACAGCAAACATTGGCAAGGAGCTAATACTTATCAACACTAATCTGCATTATAATTCCTATGCTTCATAACTAAACCAGCAGTCATTTTCTACAGGCAACCAAATGTGATTCAGTCATTTATGGCTTAGATCAAATGAGTTTTCGATGAAATGGGCCCTATTTTTGTTTTTAGATCAAATGAAGTATAACTATATATATATATATATATATATATATATATATATATATATATATATATATATACATATATAAATGAAGTGATGATCACTGGCAGTGGCAGATGGATGGATGACACAAATGTGGTCACTCAAGCAGGTTATTAAGGATACATTGTATTAACTGCTGTTATGATAGCATTCTGGGTTATTCTTCATCTCCTGCCCTTGCCTTTCTGTTTTCATTCCTCTTTTATTCTCTGCAGGCACAATGCTCACATCAATCAGGCACATCGGGCAGCAGCGGAAGTCCATTACCCCACTAGAAGATAAGCTTTTCAAAGAAATGGAAAAAGAAAAGGGTGAGCTTGGGGTGAGTGGAAAAGATAAAGAAGCAGCCATCCACAGGAAGCAAGACCCAAAGTTCTAACAGGGGTAGCAGCCAGGTACATCTGAGATCTCTGAAGAGCATGGGTGGTCGTCAGCTGAGAGACACTCCCTCTTTGGCACTGGGTCAGGTAACAGCTGTGAATTCATTGACTTATAGTCAGCATCAGATAAATTAGAAGGAGTGGATGAGTACATTAATTGTATTTTCAGGTTTTAAAGCAAGGAGGATGGGTGGAAGGAAGGAATGGATAGACTACTATGAGTCATGGTCTAAGAGCTACCTAGGCAGGGGCAAGTGAACCAGGAGGCTGGAGGTGGAAGCACAGGCACTGTTAAGTAGGCGCTGAAATGGTCATTCCCATGCTCCCCCATGGGCCAACTACTATTTGATAAGATGGCTGGGATATACCAGGGACATGCCTAAAGGTTTAGTGGGACTAGCAGAGTAGGCAGGGACAAACAGCAGCTAAGGATGATGCATTGACAACATAATATCTTATATCTCAACAACTGCACACAACTCTTTGGTCTCATATTCCAAAGCAAATTTGAGTAGATGACTGAGCTGGGAAGACCGTAGGGCAAAAGCTTATAATCCAGTGGCAGTTTTGAAGAAGCAGTGGGTCTCTAGATTTAGTACATTTGATACCTAGGTTTCTTTTTACTGCATGGACATTGTCCTTGACAAATATCCATAGCAAGGGAGACAGTTGATTGTGTAGTACACTAGTATAAGGGACACATGCAGAAAGCAAGATGGATAAATGTTAAGCTATAACTAGTGCCGTATTAAACTTAGAGCCGTGGATAGCTTGTTGAAGTGGGACATGTGGCACCCCCAATCCCTGGATGACCATGATGACTACCAAGGGGCAGAAGCAGGTGCCACTGGAGTCACATAAAGCAGTTCCAAGACCATTTAATTTTAAAAGAGTTCTACATGGATAACCTGTGAGTCTCTACTCACCTGCACTCATATTGTGTAGGGCAAGGGTCACATCCTGTTAGGAAATTATTCATAATTGAAGTTTTGGGGAGGCAGGGCTCTAACTGACAAGGAGAACAAGAGTTATAGCCTTCTAGAGCAGACCCAAACAACTGGGACAGTGCAAGGGGAGGCTTTCAGGGGAGCCACAAACATCAACTAATTGTGGCCCAATACAAGGTGGTGATAGGTGGAACAGAGGCGATTCAGTGAGAGAAAGAGGGAACAACTGAAAGCATGGGAGCTCACCATAAAAGGCCCATACAACTATAAACTGCAAATTGCAAAAACTTCCCCTCAGCTGATGGAGTCCACAGTACATGGGTTCATAGGTTAATAGGTGTATACTAGGCTAATGGCCTTGGAGCCTTTACAAGTCTAGCCCATAGGATTACTCTGGCATTGTGCCACCCGCCACATGGTCTATTTTGAGTTACTTCCGGACTGCAAGTTGGGTTAACACAGAATATAAATTCAGTTATACATCAGCAGTTGTGATCTCAGATGTATAGGTTAAGAGTGTGGGCAGGAAGTGGCAGGCCTATTTGATATGCTGTCATACCATTGTTAGGCTTGCTACCCAAGAAATAGCAGTCAAAGACTTCCAAACCATTCATAACTTGTATTTGGAAGATGTTTCAATGATGAAATAGATTGTGAGATAGCCAAACTGCAGCATGCGTCCTTGTATGATGCTTTTGGATGCTTCAGGTATAGCATGGCCCACGACTGGCAAACTTCAACAATGAGGCTACTTTTTGTCTCCTGGTCATTTAACTGGAAGATTGGCATTTACTGTGGATGTTATTAAGGGAAAAGCATTTTTTAGACGAATGTGCCTATACAGTATACTACCTTGAGGATATTCTGATAATTCATGTGGGGGATAAACAAACCAAGCAAGAGATTCAGGGTTCAAATAGGCTGTGCCAAGAGCTGGGAGTCATGTTAGCCATTGATAAAATGCACGAATTTGTTAAATCACTGATTTTATTTTTTTTGGAGGGGCAGGGGGCTGGAGATTGACACCCAGCCTCAGACATTTTACTTGCCTCAGAAGTTGAAAACTATGATAAATCAGATGATATGAAAGAGGAAAGCCAAGGTGGGTGAAGTGATTTCATTGCTGTGCTAGACTAACTTTTTCTATCACTCAAAGAGGGCTTTTACACTTATTATAACAAGTGTCAAAGAATCAGTTTCACAAGTTCAGTTAGAGCAGAATTTGCAGTCTGGGCAACATTCATGAAAAAATATTAATTTCTTTTTCTGTTAGGCTCTCTGGCTGGACCGTCTGGACTTGGAGTTGGACACCATATAAAAGGGTGCTATCAGGATGGGGAAGAAGTGGTTCACACAGACTTGGACTGAAAGTCAGGGGCATTAACTTCTTAGAACTGATACCAATATGGGTGGCATTAATGATATGGGTACAGCTTCTAGCAATAAGAACTTAGTTTTCTGTACTAACAATTAACCTATGATCCATGCCTTAAAGAATAGATTCTGAGGGGGTACAAATGTTGTTAAAACATCTGATCTTACTGATTTTAATGTTTAACATGTGTTTCTTCTCAGAATTGTCTAGGGTTACGTAATGACATTGCTGTCACTTTTACAGCTTCATAAGTTCAGGTCACTGGCTCCAGATTTGGAGCAACTCTGAATGTATGGCTGATTCATGGTAATAGACAGGTCTTCTGATGAAAGAATCATGGGTCCTAGGACGAGAAATGCATGTAACACAGTCATTAAAGGGTTTAATTCAGACTGTCTGACCTTGTCAATTTGGTCACTTGTGCTGTGCCTGAACTTTTTGTATGCAGACAAAGCCTCTTTTAGAAACATGAGAGTGCATTTGGCAGCATTAAGTGTGGTATACCAGGCACTGGGATATAAGCGCTAAAAAATGCACTGAGCTTTGCAGATGACTGTGAAAAGCAGGGACAGAGTTGGGGTCCCCCAAAGAAATCAAATACATCCACTGGGTGATACATTAATTTCCTTGTTCCAAGAAGGTTTGCATTCATTAGCCCCTTTTATGATTTTTGTATTGTCTGGAAAATGCTAATTGTATTTATGTTGCATGGAATTTTCATAATTAGTGAATCACTGTGTAATGTAAAGGAATATTCAATACAATCACTACTCTGTACAGACACGGTGGTTAATGAGGTTCCTTATTTTTTAAGGGGGGGTTGAAAAAATGACCAACTGGGGAAGGTTTAAAGGATGTTCTATAGAAAGGATGGTGAGGAATTCACAAGCCCAGTAATGTGGGTAATCACCTTAGACTTTCTGGATAAAAACATACAAGATTTGTAGCCTAGCTTTAGTAAAATGGATGGGGGTCACTCCTTTCTACATCATCTTTTTAAAGCTAGTAAAGGAAGAAATCCTAAAGAAGGAAAGAAATCCTAAAAGAAGGAAATTAATCCAACTCAGTTCATCACTTATTCATTTAGGATTGGCAAGGCAGCTAATATGGTGAGACAGTGGTACACTGTTGAGCTCATTTAGAGAGATGGTAGGTACTCCTCAAGAGCCTATTTGCAATGTGCTAGATAAAGGGTGACAAAAAGAGTTTAAAAAGGAATATATAAGCCCCCAAAAGGAGAGCCTTGAGTAGATAAAGAAGCTGCAGTGTTGTTCAGGAGAGAATATTATTTACTAACGAAAGAGAGAGAAAAAGAGCAGACATTGGAGAATGTAAAATGCATGCTGATAACATGTCTTCCTTTTTTCAGGCAAACACATAGGTTTATTGGGTAAGGACTGCTTTGTGTTTTTGGCAGAGAAGAAGGCCTGTCTTTCTTCTAGTTTGATACTGATTTGCTTTTTCAAAAAAAAAAGAGATGGTCAAGTTGATGTGTAAAAATGTTTCACTGCAAAAGAAACAGTTGTTTGGCTTTCGGGAAATAAAAGAAAACAAGAAAGACATTTTTGCCATTTTTCAAATTCATTTGAAAAAGTTCAATAAAGTTGGTTCAATTTTTTTTTTAAATAATCAATAAAATTAGAAAAGGGGGGATAGGAGACCAAAGGAAGATGATGGAAGAAGCTACAGTTCTTGCAAAGGTCAGAGTGTGGCCTGGGGGCAAAGCTGCAACAGAATTTCCCATCATAGCACCATTAGAACTATTAACAAAAAAAAAATGTCATGATATGCACAAGCAGCCTTAGTAAGAAAAAAGGAAAAGCAGGAGATCCTGGCCTAGTGGTTGTCAGAGCTGGGAAAGAAAAGCTTGGATGTATGGTGGCTGTGCAGGTCCAGCAATAGTTAAATAGCTCCCTTATCTTACCAATGAATATGAATCTAGGAGATATCCAATGGGAATTATGGATTTAGGAGAACCATATTATCCAAGAGTGTAGCAGTGCTAGGATCTCTGAGTAACAGCCTCTAATTCAATATGCAGACGTTCCAAATTCTTAGGTCAGAACCAATTGGCACATTGCAAACTTTCATAGAATGCCAGGCTGCAGTGCAGATGGATGATCTTGAACCAGGGCTGTAAAGATCTGTTATTTTGAAGGAGGAAGAGCACAGATGGCAAGGCTGAGGACCAGGGCTGCAAAGAAAGATTATGCACTGAGATGAGTAAAAGCTGGTAAAAATGACATGTTTACATATAAATAAATTGGGCTATGAGCTTATGAATTAATTAGAAATAATGAAATAATAAAATACTGGTATCTCAGTAGTACTAATAATAACTATAATGAGTTTGCTAATTGGGTAACAGTGTTCTGCATAATAGATGTAAATCAAAGCCAAGTGGTTGTTTTTTTCATGGAGAAGGGCTAAAACATGAACAATTTCTACAAGAACGTTCACCTTCAAACTTTGACACCCAAATGTCAGATAATAATAAGCCATTCTTTTTTATAAAGTTCCTATTTTCCAATATCATTTGCTCAAAGAAGATACTCCAACACAAACTGCGTCTACAGTATATTTTGAATTGGTGTGGTCCATCATTTATTTTCTGGTTTGAAATGTGGAATTCAGGCAAAATGGCTAATTCAGCCCTACTGCAGTTGTAAAAGTACACAATGTACCACATTTAAATAGCAATAACAGCTTTGTAGCTTATAAGAAAGCCTGACTACATGCAAAATGTTATACTATGTACCCTTTACTGGATTTTGTTAATGGTTTATGTTGTGTTTTTTGTGAAAATATACCATTACAATAAAATTGTATTTTACCTGATATTATCACACAGTAAATATATGTTACCGTGTATTCTGTACACATTTGTAGACAGTACAACTCTACAGAGTAAATGTAGCCATATCATGTTCGTAATGCGCCTTGTCTAGCTAGCAGTTTTGTCTTGAAAATTAAGACTCTGAGCTGCTAATAAGTTTCATCCTGTGAATCTGGGTCTGATTCTCTCATTTTCCATTTGCCTACTCTTTACATCAAATTAATTTAGTTACTTTTCTTTTCGGGGAATATAACATTTACAGCACGTTTGTCGAAATATTTTAACAATATATGTTGAACAGAATCCCCCAAAAAAATGTAATATGTAATGAATAACCTCCTTTTTAAAAATACAAAGTTATACAATTCAATTGGTTTGGTATGTCACTATTACTCCAGCTACTTCAAACAGTAAATCCAGGCAAAATGTAAATGAGTCCTGTACTTTGATAGGTCGTGTTCTGATGAAAGAGATTTCCTAGATTCTTTTCTGATTCTTATATTTTGTCAAAACTGCATTTTGAATAGCATGAGACACAAAACAATGTGGGTAAGGAAAAAAAAATGTATCCCGGTGTTGTGTAATCTAAGAATTAGTGCTTTTAGAGGGGTTACAGTTTTTGTCAAATACTTGTTATGCAAGTTTGATTCAGCATTGATGATGTGTAAAACAAGAAGATGTTTTTTAACATGAAGTATGGCTTTGGAAGTGGGAGTATATGTGCAGGTGTTAATAGGTTAGGGTTAGAGCATGGGTTAAGGAAAGTGATAGGTGTATTGTTCTGAGCTGTTTGGAGTATGTGTGTATGTTTGCATGTTAGGGTCAAACTAAAGGCTAGCTGAGGCAACAGATACAGAGATGTTTGAGTGTTGCATGTGCTGAGTGTCTGAGTGCCTTGTATAGTGGAAATATTACAGAAATGTTTTTTCTAAGGTAAGGTGTAGAGTTGGGGTTAGGGGCAGGGTTAGGCGTAGGCTTAGCATGCATTACTAAGGTCGAAAAGACACACATATGCCTCATATGTTACCCATCTTACAATAAAATGCCAGATTTTATTTCAACCCTCTTTTAATCTTAACTATATAATAGAAAAAATCCCCTGTTATGTTCTTCTTTAACCAAATTTTTGTAATATAATATTTGAAAAAATATATGAGCAAGGATAAAGAGCACATTTCCAAGCCATAATTCCTACATTGTCATCAATGTTTAGAATTACAATGAAGGGACTGAATATGTAACTGTTGCTAATAAAAAGACAATGTTTTGTTCTTAGAAAATATGTAGAATAAATGTACTTAAGTAAGCTGCATGTTTTATCATAAAGTAGATTTTAGTGAGTTTATCAGCAAGTGCTGTATATGCATATTATATATGTATTATATTATTATAATAATAATTATTATTATTATGTATTATATTGTATTATATTATATATATGTATTATATGTATATTATAGTCAGAATTAATTTGTTCATAGCTACAATGTATCTGGCATTTGTACAGTCAAGATAAAGGATGCATATAAGTAATATAATGTTGTGATCTTGGGCTGATGGGGGACAGATGAGGTAAACTTTCTAAGCCAAGAGGTTAGAAAATGGAAAGTATGAAAAATGACAGTTTTCCAATGTTTGAAAAAATAAGTTTCTCGCATTTGTAAAGCTATTACCTTTTTTTTTACCCATCAATAAGGCAAGTAGCCAAAAATGGAAAGACTACAGTTGCAAGCAATTATTCAGAAATAACTGAAAAAATGTACTCTGTGCATTTGTGTGATAAAAGTCATGATTAGTAAATAAAGAAAAAGAGGCAAGCAGCTCAGTGAAAATTAATGAAAGTTTGACACTAACAGAAGCTGAAGACCTTTGTTAGTTGTGACATCTTTTGAAGCCTTTCTAATTAAATATTAAATATAACAGTGCAGAATTAGTTTATTCATTTAAGAAGAGCCAGTTGACTTTTTCATAAGGATAGAAATCAGTCAACTGAGCACAAGCAAACTGCTTTTCACATCTGGGAGGGAAACAGAGATAGGAAAGGACAGATGTTTCCAAAACAAGGAGAAACCAAAGCTCTAGCATATATTTCCAGCATAATTAAACTTAATGTTAGAATAGGTAAAGCCTGTGTATGTAACTGTCTATTTGGGGCAAATGCCTTTATGGAGGTATAACTTTCCTTTTCTGGAAAATGTATATAATTTTATGCCTGATGTGAGTTAAAAGTAGTGGAGTGGGTTTGAAGATATATTTAGTTTCTTGTTTCGTGAGTGTTTTTATTGAAGCAAAATGTATCGGAAAATGTAACTGCAAATGGGAGGCATAAACTACATGCAAGATATACCCACCAAGCATTAATATCTGCATGTAAGCTACAGTTTGGAAACATACATTCAAAAGAACTGTCATGCAGAATATGTAAAAGTAATAGCTTTTTATTGCAATGTCTGTCTTATCAATTTCATCATGGAATATCAATGGCATTGCAGGTATAGACAAAAAGCAAGATAGTGATTTATATTTCGAAGTAGAGGATAGAAATAACACTGTTATGGGTGGAATATTTAGATAGAAAATAACATTTGAATTTGGAAAAAAAATTATTTAAGGGATATTCTGTAGAGTATGAGAGGCAATGAAAACGGGAAAAATAGTACTGATTGCAAAAAAAAAGATGCACTAGAGACAGAAGAGAAAAAGAAACACAACCGTGCTAGATTTCTGGTAATCAGTAGGTTATTGGCAGGGAAGGAGGACTACATAGCCATATATTTATATTCTACCTAAACCTAATATTATTGAGATTAAGATAATTTTTGGCAGAATACTTATCTTTTAACAGGAAATAATATTTAGTGGTGGGGACTGGAACTTGATTTGCAATAGTGAAGTTATATCAAGATGATCGAGAAGGGAAAATATAACAAAAAAGAGAACATTTGTGAAGAAATATATAAGAATATTTGCAATGGAAGATGTGAATTTACAAGTAGGAGCTCAGAATATACATATTATTCCACATAGTAAAATAACTGGGCTAAAATAGAAAGAAATTTCAATTCACAGAAGCATGGACATTGACTTGAAAGCTTTGAAACATATCCAATAACTGTTTCAGTGGCATAGCCTGAATAGGAATTAAATGCCATATGAGCAATGGTATTTAATTGAAAGCTTTGAAACACATCCCCTTCTCTTTCAGATCATACACCAATAAAGATGAGAGGTAGGACAATGAGGTAAAATTGAGACATTAGTGCTGCGAATGTCTTAAAAAGAGATTAATTTAATGTACAGGTAGGGGAAATTATTTGTGAGCTATTAGGGAAGATAGACATTTCTTCAGAAGGGATAATTTGGCAGTAGGATAAAATAAGACTGTTAGTTTAAGAATATGGTAGAAATAAGAGGGAAAGGGATGGGGAAGAAGTAATAGCAATTATCTAGAGGGGCTGTCAAAGATTTAAGCATTGCATAATAAGGGGAAAATCAGAAGAAGAAGAGTAATTAATGTGTAATAAAGTGAAAATAATACATATTTGAATCGTATTCATGAGTTTAGAAGTGTTATTTTTTATAACAACTTCAGTGCACAAAATCTCTTGGTATGAAAACTTATGCAACAGAAAGTAGAAAGGGTCATTGCCAAACTTATGGAGCCTATGACAAGAATACTAACCAAATGAATATACTTATGTAAGACTTAACTATGCCAAGATTAGACAAAGTTGAGGCTCAAAAATTAATAGCTAAAATAGGAAGCGATGAGATAAAAATGGTGATATATAATTAATTGACAGGGAAGTCTCCAGGAACAAATGGTATTCATGTAGAAGTTCAAAGGATTAAGAAGGTGATAAAGATCTTGAATGTTTTATTTAACAATGTTTTCAATGCAATGACAGTACCAGCATCTTGGAATAAAACTGTGGTGGCTGTATTAAACAAAGAGAATAAAGTCCCTTCTGACCAATATTTATATATACCAATTTCAGATACTTAAAAGAATGGCAAAAGTATTGCCATACTTGATCAATGTGGTTTTGTGGAGAGGAGACATATTTGACAACACTAACAGAACAATACTGATCCAAAGGGAAGCAAAGAGTAAAAAAGCATGGTTATTCATTGTGGGTCACGATACAGAGAAGTTATCTGATAGAATTATCTGGGATTTTCTGAGTAGGCAATGTTATTGTCTGTCTTACTTGATAGAATAAAAATAATAAAATGGAACCGATTACTCAAAAAAATGTTTGAATCGCAAAAACATGTTTTTGCAATTAAAACTTTTTTTGAGTAATCTGTGCCATCTTTTTTATTTTTATTTTGCTATTTTGCTATGTTAAGAATGGTGACTATTTGTTTTAGTTACTTGATAGAATAATAAGGTTAATTAGGCGGCTATAAGAATGGCCAGAGACAATAATTAAAGTGAGATGGTTCCTCTTCAACAAGCTGTGTTTGAACACAGGAGCTAGGCGGGGGGGGGGGGTTCTCTTCCTCCTTTGTTATTTGCTTTATATTTAGAGCCACTCACAAAGCATTCTGAGACAGTTTCATGTTTTTTCAGCATATTAAATTAATGATGATAAATTAAAAGCTGTAGTGGTAATCTATGTACCTCCACATGGATTGGTCCAGGAGTACCTATATCTATGAGGACATGACATCTATTTAGGTGCATGGATCAAAAAGGATTCTGTTATGGTAGCAATGGATATGTGGAAAGGGACCACAACAATAAAAATATTGAAAAACTGAAAGCTGATAATTATGAACATGGATAGTACGATGCAAACAGTGGAAATATATTTAGTCCTATTAGTTTTATATACAGGTCAAGCATATTTTTATCAATTAGAGGAGAAATGGTGGATGATAATTTATAATAAAGAGTTGACGGGACTTATTTGAGAGGAAAAGAAGGCAAGAGTTAAGTAGGATAAATTAATTTCCCCTTAGAGCAAGGTGGTTTAGGACTGCATGGTTTGAAGGGCTAGACAAGCAGAATCCTGTAAATCAAAATAGAAAGGGTGGTAATAAACATGGAGTGTGATCAGGAAATAAGGAAAGTACAACTTTGGATGCAATGAGCTGAACAACAACAACCATAAGGAATAGTGTATGGATAAAGTTGCAAAAAGAGAAGAACAGCAAACAGACAGCACAGAATATTATATTTGTAATGCAGAATAAAGTGTTCAGAAAACTAGGCCAGCACAGGAATGGAGAAAGGAGATTTTCTAATAGAGATGACTGAAATCTGGGAAATAGAAAATAGCCAAGAGAGGGGGGTGGAATTTACTAGAGAAATTATCAAATGAACTGATGTATTATGGGTAAATAAATAGAGTGGGAAGGTAATAGAATAGGATGAGGCCAAGCTGATATTTGGACTTCACATCAGAGACTGCCTTTCATACCAGGGATTGATAATAGCGTGTAGACATAGAGAAGAATAGGGGAGAATGCTAATTGAAAGACCAGGTCTGGTAGAGTTTTTTTATTGGAGATTAGAACAGAAGTTGCTGGTAAGAAAAGGGATAATTAGTAGTGAGTACAAAACATTGCATAACTATAAGAATCAATTAGAGAAAGTTAGAGAAGAATGGGGAGAGATAATGGAAATGCAGTTTAGAAAGGAGCAATGGGAAGAAACTGTATGCAAAATGTACAGTAAGATTACGATGATTTTTGTTTGCAAGTATTTGGATAGATATTTTATACCACAAGCAGACTTCAGATTTTGTTTTCTCAGGTAGATAGCAAATTCTTGAGGTGTGATGGGAAAGTGAGAGAGAATTGTGGACATATTAAATTCCCTACACAGTACTTTATCAGAAATGCTGGGATAGCAGAGTTGCAACCAGGGAAATGATCCTTTTGAGTTGGGACATGGGATCGGAACTGAAATAGGTATTACTATGTTTAATAATATTGGCTGCCAAGAGAGCAATTGCTAGAAAATGGAAGTCAAAATCTAAGCCAAGTATCAATGAAGTACTAAATATTGTAAAGGGGATAAAAGAATTGGAAGTAGATTCTGCAGAAAAGTGAAAGTACAAATTATATAGAAATAAAATAACTGTAATTTGTAGGAACAATACATGCAGAATATTATTCAGGAGGATGAGTGGAATTTAAGGGAAAGCAGGAACCAAACACTTTTACAAAAACAGACTCGGTTAAAGCAGAAAGTAAGCAAACTGTATCTAAAACAAACTCTGTTGCATGGGCAAAGCTTCAAAAACATTTTATTAAGGTTAAACTCTTTCATTTCTTATTTAGAAACTTCATCAGAACAAACCATAATTAAATCAAAGAGTTTAAATACCATTCATTTAAAATACCCCACCCAGACAATCAAACAATTAAAACAATCAATGAAATTATTGTAATTCATTACACAAGCTATATATATATATATATATATATATATATATATATATATATATATATATATATAAAATATCATACCCAACTTTCAAAACGTCTTTAAAGCATTATTTGTTACATGCCAAAAAAAATGTGCATATTTTTATGTCATTGCTATGGAATGCAGAAAAACAGGATGAAGTCCCCCCACCCCCCAAACTTGTTAAAAATACATATGCAGTTATGCCCTCAGAAAAGTCTGTCCTGAGACAAGAGTGATTCTATACTGGAAAGATAGAGGATGGGAGGGTGGCCTAATGGTTAAAGTATTTGCCTTATACACACAAGGTACAGGGTTTGAATCTCACATGGGGTAATTGACAAGGCTTAAAATGGCTCACAAGGGCAATTAGCCTAACACTAACCTATGAACAAATATATTTTCATTTGGGAGCTCATAAATTACTTCTAAAATTGTTTTTAAAATTCAGTATAGCAACCATTTTAGTTTAGCAAGCTTAAAAGTTTAAATGCAAATTGTAGAGCATGAGGGTGGCCTAATGGGTAAGGTGTTTGCCTTGCAAACACAAGGTGCAGGGTTTGAATCTCACAAGGGATAATTGGCTAGGTTTAGAATAGCTCACAAGGGCAGTTAGCTTAGTACTAATCTATGAACCTATGATGCTTAAAAAGTTATAACTTCTTAATTTCCAAACAGGAGTTAACGTGATACTTTCATTTAAACCAGGATATCTCATGGTATTCAATTTTAATTCACAAATATTTAAATGTTCTTCACAATACTGACCCTGCTGATCTCTCTGAATTTGATCTAGAACCACAGACTTAAAATAATGAGAATTATATTCACAAAAACATATAAACACACAACAAACTAGAAAGTAGAACTCAAACAAAAAGCTGTAGATGGAATGAAGGAGCGAACACTATACTTTAGTACTTTCGTTCAAATTTATTCTTCATGAACTTGTTCAGAAAAAAGTTAAGCTCTCAAAACACATCTCTTATAAAGTTACATCACACATCACATGACTTTCATGATACTTTAAATAAAGGTATAAAATCATACCATAAAAATAAAAAACTGTCTTGTTTTCCAAACAGCTTTGAATGTCAAAACATCATAAAAATGTTTTAATATGAAAACATCATCATATTATTATGATTTCAATGTTATTTTAGTGCTAAAAAACACTTAATATTAATGCATTCATTCAGACCAGGGGCTCTGTCTGCTACCAAACTCATCTGCCACAATGACTCCTTGCATTCTAAAATCAGATTGGTGTTCCCTGTATAATCCACTTGTTGAACATAATCTATGACTGAAAAGGTGAACTTTTTAAAGTTCACACAGTGAACAGCATGCCTAGCTAAAGCACTGGTAAAGTCCTTTTTCTTAATAGCAAGTGTGTGCTCATATATTCTACGCTTTAAACATCTAATAGTTTTTCCTATGTAGTAACTAGGACAAGAGTCACATACTGCCACATAAACTATGTTTGTACTCTCACAGGTAAACTGTCTGTGGACCCAAATAGTCATTTTAAGATGTGTAATAAATGTACTAGATGTATTGCTTATATATCTACATTGTTTACACTTCCTGCAGGAGAAAGTACCTCGAACACTATTCACATCAGTTGATGCTGAAGTGTGCCCCCCACCATTTTCCAAAATATTTTTAATGTTCTTAATTTTCTTGTAGGTGAACTTGGGTTCTACACTGACTACATGTATAAGTTCCCTATTCCCCATCAAAACCTTCCAATTGGGAAACGTTGCCAAACCCATCATCAGGGGGGTTGGTGATGCAAGTAACAACAGGAAAAAGAAGGACAATACAGTGTTCACCATTTCTTTCCCCATTTCAGAAGTGTAAACAATGTAGGTATATAAGCAATACATCTAGGACATTTATTACACATCTTAAAAGGGCTACTTGTGTAAATCCGCTCTTTAGGCCCATTATTTCAGCCAAGAGAACCAAGACAGAAAATATTTCTTTATGGCTGGATTACATACTTAATCCTGTAGTGCAAAAAGCAAAGTCATACCTTAGGGACTCCTGGCACCTTTTGGAAATTTTGAGGGACATCAACCTCACCCATGGTAATTTTTATTTTGCGTCTTTAGACGTTAAATCATGGTATATATGTATCAACCAAGATGCTGGTATAGAATATCTGAGAGATTAACTCAATGGGTACACTGACTTCACACACAGTAAAATAGAGATGGTTTGCAGGCTTATGTGTATAGTTCTTGATAATAATTTTTTGAGTTCAACCAAAGATATTATAAGCAGACCTCAGGGGTGGCTATGGGGGTAAGGGTGGCCCCATCTTTTGCCAACCTTGTAATGGCCATGTGGGAGGAGAGATATTTGTATGTACATCCACAAAGGTCCCACATTATTTTATATCAAAGATTTATTGATGACTTGATATTTCTGTGGACTGGTGATAAGAGTGAATTTGAGTCCTGTGTTAGGGACTTAAATCACACCACAGACTTTTTGGAATTTTCTGTGGGAAGTTTTGGTAGGATCATTAATTTCTTGGACATACATTTGGCTTTTAATACGTTCAGTAACACATTTGAGAGTAAGATTTATAGGAAAGATGTTTTTGTCAAAATATTTGCACAGAGATAGCTTACACCCTAGGCATATGAAGAAAGGGGTGATTAAGGGGCAATTTATTCGCCTCAGTAGACTTACATCTGATGATGACACTTTTTTTCAAGAGGTCACCATGCTGACACATTTTTTTGAACAAAGAGGGTATGAACAGGCTTGGTTAACCAATATATACAAGGAAGTGTTCATTATGTGACAAAACACTGTCAGACCCATCATCAGGGGGGTTGGGGATCCAAGTAACAACAGGAAAAAGAAGGACAACACAGTGTTCACCATTTCTTTCCCCATTCCATTGTCAATGAGATGGGTGTCATCAAACACATAATAAAGGACAATTGGAAGGTCCTGATGGGGAATAGGGAACTCATACAGGTAGTAGGTGTAGAACCCACGTTCACCTACAAGAAAATTAAGAACATTAAAAATATTTTGGAAAATAGTGTGGGGGGCACACTTCAGCATCAACTGATGTGAATAGTGTGTGTGTGGTACTTTCTCCTGTAGGAAGTGTAAATGTAGGTATATAAGCAATACATTTAGTACATTTATTACACATCTTAAAAGGACGATTTGGGTCCACAGATGGTTTACCTGTGAGAGTACAAACATAGTTTATGTGGCAGCATGTGACTCTTGTCCTAGTTACTACATAGGAAAAACTATTAGATGTTTAAAGCGTAGAATATATGAGCACACACTTGCTATTAAGAAAAAGGACTTTACCAGTGCTTTAGCTAGGCATGCTATTCACTGTGTGAACTTTAAAAAGTTAATCTTTTCAATATTAGATTATGTTCAACAAGTGGATTATATAGGGAAGACCAATTTGATTTTATAATGTAAGGAGTCATTGTGGCAGATCAGTTTGGTAGCAGACAGAGCCCCTGGTCTGAATGAATGCATCAATATTAAGTGTTTTTAACACTAAAATAACTTTAAAATCATAATAATATGATGATGTTTTTATATTAAGACATTTTTTATGATGTTTTGCCATTCAAAGCTGTTTGGAAAACAAGACAGTTTTTTTATTTTTATGGCATGATTTTATACCTTTAATTTAAATTATCATGAAAGTCATGTAATGTGTGATGTAACTTTATAAGAGGTGTGTTTTGAGAGCTTAAATTTTTTCTGAAGAAGTTCATGAAGGATAAATTTGAAAGAAATTACTTGTGACGACTGTGCCCTGGCCCAGCAATCAAGGAGCCTCAATCCTCACCACTAAAACTAGGGAGGTCATCTCTTAGAAGAGGAAAGGATAACTAATACATACAGTAAAGTACAATTTCCCTTAAGTGCACACAGAGATCACAGTCAGTTTGGGGCTGGTTGCTCCCTTGCTCACCAGGTCCCCAATAAGACTCCCCATTGGCACAGCTATAGGGTCCAGGTCTAGCTGGGCAAGCTAAAACCTCCAGTACAAACTCTGTCCAACCAGTGCTTCATGTCCCTGCCAAGTAGCTGACACACTACACAGGCACGCACACACACACACACACACACACACACACACACACACACACACACACACACACACACACACACACACACGCACACACACGCACACGCACGCACACACACACACACACACACACACACACACACACACACACAAACACACACATGCCCCACACCAACATACAAACACGCACACACACACAATCACACATGCACACACGCACACGCACGCACACGCACACACACACACACACACACACACACACACACACACACACATGCCCCCCCCACACACACACACACACACACACACACACACACACACACACACACTTTGAGAAAAGTATTTATACAACTTCACAGACATTCCTGGGAAAGGCTGACACAGATTCTCCAGCTGTGCCCCTTTACCCAGACCATACGGTAGTAATCCCTGCCACCACCCAGCTAATAATATCAGCTACTAAAAGGCCCTTAAAAGGGTGTCCAATTATTACTGTGCAATATTATTATCCAGTGGTAATGTGACTATTCAGTCTAAGGCTTATTGGAAGGGCTTATTACAATAAACTCTATAAATATATAATGTACTCTAAAGCATAATTTATCTCTACATAAACCAGCCACAGGTAGAAGGTTTTAAAATATTTAATAATAAATAATTAAAACACAAGACAATACTACTACACCACAGAGATATCTAATAGTTCACAGATCACACAGAAACTTAAAATAATGCAGTAGGACAGGTCTGATTTCAAAGAAAAATACCTAATTATTTTTTACTAGCTTTAACTATTCCTACAAGAAATCACAGTGCTACATGTGAGCATAAGCAGAGTGCTGGTAAGTTGGATGCCCAAAGGCAAAATGCCTTTTTTATCTCTCTCTGACACACAGTTTATAAAGCATCACTAACAAACATGTCTCTGGGTCCTCCCCAGATTGCATCATTTTTGACACATGGGTTTTCCCAGTATTCATATTCCATCATCTTGACACCTGCTCTGAGTTCCCAGGCTAATAGACACTCCATTTACATTATTTAGCAAGCTAACACCTGCACAGGAGAATACAACAATAAAAGGCATTTCACATATACACTCTAACAGAAACCAAAGCAATAAAGCACCTTCCACATCTAAATTCTAGTCATAAACTTTAGCTTTAAAACAATGGGCATGAAATCTTCATCCAGCCACCCTAGAGCTGAATTCTAACATGAAAGGGTACAACATGCTTCACTGGGCCAGTAGAGTGCAATGTTGTCACATATTTTGCAGTTCCACATTTCACAGTATTCTTTACACTCAAGAAACATGCCTGTATTTTACATTTATTATCAAGAAAACATTGTCTGTATTTTACATTTATTTATACATTTGATAGAATTATGTATCAAATTCTATTTGACTAGGCTGGCAGTCTTTGCCCATGTCTCCCCAGTAGTCACAGTACTAAAGAATAGTGTTCACTCCTTCATTCCATCTACAGCTTTTGGTTTGAGTTCTGAGAATTGTATTCACTGACATATTTATATAAAGCATTCAAAATTTTACAATTCCTTATGTCCAGAAGATGTTTGTAAATATGATCTGTAAAACACCTTTTCATCTTTCCAACATAATAAACTGGACATATTTGGCACTTAGCTAAATGTATTTTTGCTTAAACATGTAAAATGACCTTTCATTTTATACAAAATACTACCAATGTTAAATCTATCTTTTTGTAAAATATAAGAACACTGGGAACATGCTCCACACTTATAAGATCTATCTCTTTTAAAGGAACTTAAATTCCCACTGTAGCTAATGGTTTCCAAATAGTTTTTAAAGGTTTCATTCTTGCTATATACTATTTTAGATTTCCCCCAATGAACATTTAAATCTTTGTGAAGTAAAGAGTATGTTTCTAAATAAGAAACGGAAGGGCTTAACCTTAATAAAATGTTTTTGAAGCTTTGCCTGTGCAACGGAATTTGTTTTTGAAACTGAACAATTTTGTTTGTTAAAAAAGAAAATGTATATGTAAAATCCTTGAAGCTAATGAAAATGTTTATAATGGTCTGATTTCTCATCTATAACATGTTCAAAATGTGTGAAGTTATTAAAGGTATTTAAAAAGACATATCTCCAAGTATTTTCCAAAAAAAAACTCTTATATGGGAAACACTGCTGAGCAAACCATTTTTTTGTTTTGAAGTCACACATACAGGTGCTTCATAGAAACTGTAGAAAACAAGATCAACATAAAACTATAAAAAGTCGTTTGTCATGGCTTATGCAGTTGAGATTAGTGAAGCATAAACAAAAGCTTCTTTGCAAGTTTTAGGCCTCCCTACCACATCACCCTTATATACTCCAAGTCCAAAGCTGTACTATCTTAAAGAAGAGAGAAATGTCTGAGATAATGAAATCACAATCTCCTGAATAAAATCCATGGGATCAAGATTAGTGAATAATAGGTGTTGATTACCAGTGTAGTGATATAAGGTGTGGCACATCTTTGGTATATATTATAGCCCTTACCAGCAGTAATATACCAATCAGTAGCATTCCTCAGAAGTGCAACTTGGCATTGTAAAATCATACCCTAGTTAGACATCATTTTTTATACTTTCAGGATATATTTTGCACATTATCAAACAATGTTAAGATTAAGCACTAGCCCACTGAATATACAAGCCTCTGGCTGATACTCCTTTCAATGCCATGCTACCAAACATGCTTAATAAATCAATAAAAATGACTTGTTCTTTCATTCTTTATTATAGGAATAACTGCCCGTGTAACATAAAACAAAATTATTTTACTTTGTTCTCATTTAGTAGAAACAATGTTCTTAAGCAGCAACAAAGTCAAAAAAACTACCCCCAACATATATATCTATATATATATATATATATATATATATATATATATATATATATATATATAT
Organism: Protopterus annectens; assembly: GCF_019279795.1. Classification (NCBI taxonomy): domain Eukaryota; kingdom Metazoa; phylum Chordata; order Ceratodontiformes; family Protopteridae; genus Protopterus; species Protopterus annectens. Next base: position 1,416,603,624 of record NC_056746.1, on the reverse strand, counting down.
ATATAAAACATCAAGGAAAAGGCATGTTGCCATGAGAAGCACTGTAACAAAATAAAAAAATAGAGGCTATAGATGCATACTTTGCAAAATATCTCAAATTTCTTTTACCTCACCTAAACAATGTCATACGTGACCATTGGCAAATATCTTGTTTAAAACTATAACAGACCTACATAACTTGTAGAACATAACCTAGACTGTGAATCTTATTAACCAGTAATACTAATTTATTTTATCCATGCATACTCCATCAACTAAGTGTGTTCATAAAGAGTTGTACTTTTCTTTCAGTCATTAAAAAAAAACAAAAAAAATTATAATATTGACTGGTTTATACTTTAGAGGTAATGGATTATAATTAAACAAGTGCTACTACACTAGATTTCAGTCTGCTATAATCATTATAATGGATTGGCTTAACAATTCTATTAAACTGACTACAAACCTCCCTTTGACAAACAAAGAAACAACTGATATGCTCCTTTGCTAAATTCGTCAGATGGAAGGGACAGTTTGGCATCACTTGATAAAAAAGGAAATATTTCCATAAGTTTTCTTTTCTCCTTCCTTTCATTACAATCACCATAGAAATAATGTGTACTATATAAAATATGAATGGAAAAGTTTACAATATATTATAAGAGTCACAAAGTTTCTGAACTTTCATCGCTGCACATATACTGGGAATGTATGCATTTATAACTGTCTCTAAATAATTTGTGATTTCATATACAAATCAGCTGTTTTATCTTTTTTTTCTTTTGCATTTGTTTTTTTAATACTGCAGTATATTATAGGCCTCTGGACTATTCATAATCTTTCTAAAACTACATTGGTCCATAAAAAAAAATCTTGCAGTATTTTGATGGTTATCAAATACAGGAGTTCAGTAGATTTGTAGTTCTGAATGCAGGCAAAGTCTTATGACCTTCAGCAAATGTTCTGGCTCCCAAATAGAAATATGATTCTAAAAATGTAAAGTAAATAAATAATTTTAAATTTCAGTTAAAGTAAATAATTTTAAATCTTGCAACCTTAAAGTCCTGTTCAGCAAAGATCCATATGAGCTATTCTTGCGAGGTTTCTGGGTAGCCAAAAATAAGAAATTGTTTCTTCAGGAAATATGTTTCAGAATGAGCAAGGATATCTCCCACATTGTTCAGGTATCATGGGTCTAGGAGCCAGCACTCTTTGCACCCTATCTCTTTTTAGTTAGACACAGGAAGTTCCAGCTATCAAATTCCAAGTGGTACAGTCCTTCCATTTTTTCTGAGGGACCCCAACTAGTCAGATATGTGCTCACACCTTGCTCTGTATGACTGACTGAGTGCTTATCCAAGGATACTAGTTTAGCTTCCATATCAATGCAATGTAATGCCAAGTCTATTTTCCTTATGGAGGCATTAAACTGAGTCGCAGTACATTGAGAAAGCTGCTATTTTGTTGCCTAGTGATGACATCACAGAATCTTACACTTTGTGATTAACTTATTATATTTCTTCCCATATCAGTTCCAGTGATGCAGACAGGTATCATCTACAGTTAGATTGTCCAGTCTTTATGTGCCATGCTGTCACAGAATAACTATCCAGAAGTAGATGAAATTATCTATGAATTTGCATTCTTCTTGTCTTTATTCTTTATAGGAATGGAGCAATGATTCTGAATGTCGGATTTTATTTTATTATTTTATTTTACATTTATTTACTGGGAAAGTCCAACAAGGCAGGTTGCCCTATTTCAGCGGAGGCCCAGGGAGAAAAGCTCCATTGTTAGTACAATTTTGTATTACATTGTCAAGAACAAAACAAAAACAAAATTAAAGGAAGAAACCAAAACTCAAACAAATATAGTTAGTACAGAAAAAAGGCATGTAACACTAAACATTGCCAACATTATATCTAAGGACAGCTCTTGGTATTGCACAGCATTATCACACATTTAAACAAGGAATCAAAGCAATGTAAGTACACTATGAGTAAATGTTTTGGTAAGACACTATCAGTGAAAATTTGGACAATTCACATGGTACTAAGATGAAGAGGTTACAGAAAAATTGTCACACTGTGATTGTGCAAGCACTCATTATGTGTGTGCAACAGAGAAAGATTGTACATTATGAAATTAGATGATGCTTTATTTTTAGAGTGAAAAACTGAAATCAGAAGTTGGTTTATGCAGTAAGGTTTCTGGGGTCTGAGGAGGTAGATTGGAGTGCAGCTGAGTGGAAATATTAGTTGGGTTAACTGGGCAGAGAAGGCTTAGGAGAAGAAAAATGTATTATGGGAAGGTTACCCATGATCAGCATAGGTGCATAGCCAGGAATTGATGAGGTGGGTTTTAATGAGATGCTTCAAGTTTTTTTTCTGTTAGTTGTGGTTCTAGTATCAATGGGCAAGGCATTCCACAGTTTTGCAATGTAAGAGGAATATAGAGAGTCTCCTGAGCTGATTTTACTTCTAGTTACTTCTATTAGACCTTTGTTAGAGAATCTTAATGGGTGAGAGTTTGTGTGTGAGGGATTAGGAGGCCTTGGATAGCTGGTGTCTTTTCAGGTTCGTAGAACATTTGGTGGGCCATGGTGAGTTGGTTGAGGGTGAGCTGATTGAGTAATTTTAACCAAGATAGTTGACTTAGAGCCTGGCAGTGGTGTGTTCTAAGAGGGGAGTCAGTGGCAAATTTTGCTATCTTGTTGTAGCAGATGTCTAGCTTGGCTAGGTTGGATTTGCTAAAGTTAGTAAGAATAGGAGATGCATACATGCTGACAGAAGATGAGTCCTGGCTGTAATGGTTTTGGAGGTTTTGGTCAGGTAATTTTGGCAACTGTATAAGGTTCCTAGTTTCTTATGTCCTTTTTTATTGTTTGGGCAATATGTGAATCAAATCTCAGATTTTGATCTGTAATAACTCCAAGTAGATTGGTGGATGGGACTGCTTCAATCAATGTTTTGTTGCTAGATATAATTTTAAAGCAAGAGGAGTGGTATGCAGTTTTAGTGGGGTAGTGAAGTATGAGTTTAGTTTTACTTGGGTTGAGGATTAATCAGGCATCTGCCAGCCATGTTTCAATTGTATTAAAAGATACTTAGGTTTTGCTTTGGAGTTCTAGGAGGGTTGGGACAGAGCAGATTAGCATAAAGTCATCTGTATACTGAATCAGTGTGGCTTCGGATGTGGCAGTGTGGGGTTTGTTGGTAAACAAGTTAAAAAGACGAGGGCCAAGGATGGACCCTTGAGGCTCACCCAGAGTAACCGGTAATAGGAGTGATAGGACATCATTCCATTGGACGGCTTGTTGCCGACCTGTGAGGTAGTCCTGGAACAAGGCTGGAGTGCAGTAACTTAGGTTGAGCTTGGTCATAACCATTAACAGTTTATTGTGAGAGACTGTATTGAAAGCTTTTGCTATGTCTAAAAGATAGATGATACCAAGTTGCCTTTGTTTCTATGCTGATTGATAGTTTTAGTGAAACTAATGAGGGCTGTGGTAGTGATATGATTGGGGTGGAAGCCATGCTGGCTATTGGTTAGAAATTTATTGTCTCGGAGATGGTTTAGTATTTGAGTATGTATGCATCTTTCGAAGATTTTTCACAGAGGGGATAAGATTGCGATGAATTGATAGTTAGAAAAATCTGTGTAAGGTCCGCCTTTGTGTAAAGGTATGATGTGTGCAATTTTCCTGAGGGTGGGAATGTGCTGTTCAAATATGGAATGATTGAACAGCAGGGAAACCGGGTAAGAGTTGGCTTCAGCTGCTATTTTTAGATATACAGTGGGGAGGTTGTGTACTGCTAGAGTTTTGGGTTTTATCTTGACTAAATATTTGAGGATGGTGTGGGTTGGGACTGGTTGTTGTGTGAAAGTGTTGTTTTTATGTGGTAGGGAAGCAAGATTAGGTGGTGGTTTGGGGCAGTTTTTCTTGTAAGAGCTTTGTTGTTTTCAATGAAGTATTTGTTAAACGGGGTGCCAGTATTTTCTAGGGGGTTACTAGAGATTGGTTGGGGCTCCTAGTTTGTCTTGGTTGCAGTATTTTGTTTACTACAGACCAGACTTTTTGAGGGTTTGTTTTGTAACTAGATTGCATGCTGGTATAGTAATTTTTTTGTTTAGTCTTATTTGGTCTTTTCATTTGTTTCTTAATTGGAGGTACTTCTGGTGATTTGCTGCTGTCTGAGATCGACTTAAGTTCCTGCCCAGTCACTGTTAGTTAAATGTTTTGCTAACTTTTATTATCCATCATGAGGAGTGTGAATATAGACTGCTTGGCCAGTCAGATAGATTTGACAGTGCTCTTGGTTTGTCCTTGAAATGATGCAGTTATGTCTAGTGTATTTATTTAGCTAACAAATAAGTAAAATGCAAAATCAGAAATGTAGTAGTTATGCTGATTTCTGTTGTAGTACATGAAAATGTAATTCAGTGTACTAAATGTATAATAATTATGTGTTTTTGAAAATGTTCAACTTTTCTAATCAGTACAGACCTACTCTGGCAGATTAAGATTAAAAACTGGAATGGCAACTTGTTTAATCTATTTTCCTGAATGCAAGACCTGCACTGCTTGAGTTTTTGATTGAATCTATTTATTTATTTATTTTATTTATTTATTTGCAGTTTGATTACTGGGAAAGTCCACCGGGCCGAATTGACCCATTTTCGGTGGAGGCCTAGGGAGAAAAGCTCCAAGATGCATTATACAATTTAGATACAACTGATAGTTAATATTAAAGATAATATTATGTAGAATAGTTACTCATAAATGCATTCAATATCATGCATAGTTAACAAATTCATTAAGCTTGAAGGTAAGGATCATACAGTTTCATTTGAGGAAAACAGATGTGTTAGGTGTGGAAAGAGTTTACATACAAACCTTTTAAGAAAATGTAAGTACATTTTGCATATGCACCTCAACAGTAGAATGCTATTTACAAGGTTGGGCTGTGTGAAGGTAGCTGTAGGAGTTGTTGAGAGCTTGGAGAGAAGCTATAGAAATTGTTGAGAGCTTAGATGGGCTCATAGGAAGATAACTATGACAGTTGTACAGCTTGGGAACCAGAGAGAGAGCCCCCTTTGATTAGGTTGGGTGAAGGCAGGTGCATTTCCATTTAGTGGACAGGTGTTTGAATAGCTGGGTTTTGAAGCTTTCTGAGTTTGGTATGGTTCTTAGTGTGGAGGGAAGGGAATTCTATTTTTTGCCTAGTGAGAAAGATAGGAGAAGTTGGCCAGCAGGACATTTAGGTTTATGGATAGTAATTAAGTTCTGATTTTCAGATCTGAGAGCTCTGTTGGGTGTATAAGGGGGAAGGATGTTAGTTAGCGCGGGACATTTTGTTGGGTGAAATATGAGTCTATATGCAGTAGTGAGTTGGAGATAGTCTAGGTAGTTTGGGAGTTCAAGCCAATTCAGGGATTGTAGGGTTAGGCAGTGATGGGTGGTATTTTTAGACTTAGAGGCAAATTTAGAGATTTTGTTGTTGCAGTTTTCTAGTTTAAAGGTGATAGAGGAGGACAGGTTGGTTAGGAGTGGGGCTTTGTATAATAAGGAAGGAAGAAGATAAGTCGAGGCCAGAGTTTGCCTGGTAGAGTTGGAGAGAAAGCGATTATTCCTATACAGCATACCTAGCTTTTGGTGGGTTTTCTTAATATTTTGTTGAATATGAATATCAAACTTGAGGTGTTCATCTACAGTAATGCCAAGTAGTTTGGCAGAGGGGAACACTTCTATAGGTGAGTTGGTTTGACTATAGACTTTGAAGTTGTTTTTATCGTAGGAGATGGTCTTTGTGGGAGGGAATAGTAGAATCTTTGATTTATTTGCATTGAGAGAGAGGTGGTTTTGGCGCATCCAGTTTTCACTTGTTGAGAAGGCAGATTGGGTTTTAGTCAGCAATTCAGAGAGGGTTGAGGCAGAGCAGACTAAGGTTGGATCGTCTGCATATTGAATGATTTTAGCATCAGGAATAGCAGTGTGAAAGTTATTGATGAAGATGTTAAAAAGCATTGGCCCAAGGATGGATCCGTGTGCAAGGGCGCCCGCAGGCAGGTGCAAGGGGGTGCACTTGCACCCCCCTGGAATCGGCTAGCCGCTAGATAATTTCAAAGAAAGTTTTTTTTTTTTTTTTTTTTTTACGTGCGTTCTTCTTTAAGAAGAAAGAAGTCCTAACAGGACAGTCGCGGGTGTGCTGACATCATCGTTGCTAAGTTTGTGAGCGGGAACAGACGGGTTTACAAGCAGGACCTGATAGCAGTTTGTGAGCGGGAACTCACACAGACGGGTTTACAAGCAGCCAGGAGCGAAACGGAATAGCACGCAGGAGTAAACAACCGGAAGATGTGGGACACTTTCAGGTAGAGGTGTGTGTGTGTGTGTGTGTGTGTGTGTGTGTGTGTGTGTGTGTGTGTGTGTGTGTGTGTGTGTGTGTGTGTGTGTGTGTGTGCGCATTGTTATGCATGTGTGTTTGTGCATGTGTGTAAAATACATATGTAACATTCACACATACAAATACCCATGCAGATGTATGTACATTTATAATGCATATTTATTGTATGCGTTTGTGTAAGTACTTAAATACTTATCTCCATTCAACTGCAACGTTAATAGGACTTTGCAACCTTTATCGCTCAGGTTTGTGAATTCTAGCCTCCTCTGTTTAAAGGTGTAAAATTCCACTATTTGCCTACAAAGCTCCTTACCAATCCAGCTTTATAATATAAACCATAATTTATTAGCTTCATCATTCCACTATAATGTCACCATTAGGTCTGAGACTGTCTCCAAAGACAGGGACTGCAGTTGTAGCATGTCTGCTGTTCTGCAAGCCCTGTGTTAGTACCATCTCATCACAGAAGGGATAAATTCAAACTGTGCATAACAAAATGCAATCTTATCTTGTTCTCCAGAACTAATTAGTGCTCTTTGATATGTCTGTTCACTAACTACTGCGTAACAGGAGTCAAAGGACTTTCCTGTCTGAGGTCAACATGTCTTTGGCTTTAGAACCATGGTAATGTAAAAGGCTTTGCCTCCTCTTGTCCATGGTATCAAATGACCATTAAGAAATACTTTACTGTCATCACCCTCCCTGAAGCTGTAACTGCCCCTTTTGGTCCTCTACAGTGGACATGCCAAGACATTAGTGTTCCTTTACTCAGTCTGTTGGTCCTAAGGTAGGAGATCTGTTACTCTAGGTTGACCAGTTATCAAAATACTTGCCTGTAGTCTATGCAAATATTATGATAACTTTTCAAGTAGTGTAGCCTGAGCAGGAGAGGGAATAGTAATGTGTCCCTCTTCTTTAAAATTCAAACTTGGCTGTGAGACCTTCTAAATGAGCGTTCTTCTTTAAGAAGAAAGAAGTCCTAACAGGACAGTCGCGGGTGTGCTGACATCATCGTCGCTAAGTTTGTGAGTGGGAACAGACGGGTTTACAAGCAGGACCTGATAGCAGTTTGTGAGCGGGAACTCACACAGACAGGTTTACAAGCAGCCAGGAGCGAAACGGAATAGCACGCAGGACGAACGGAAGATGTGGGACACTTTCAGTAGGTAGAGAGGTGTGTGTGTGTGTGTGTGTGTGTGTGTGTAATGCCCCAGGTGTACATGGTGGTGGGTAGAGAATAAGGCTTGAACCCTGTACCTTGGGCCCAACTGGCAAGAGCCTGAATTCCCTACCCACCACCATTTGTAAAAATGTTGCAGGATTTTCCTTCATACTTTTTCTGTTCCTCATAAAATCTGTGGTTTCTGCATTTGTGTCCTTGTTGCCTGACAGCTACATGTTCTCTGGTTTTATTCTTGGCTGTCTGGAGTGTTTCTCCCTGGGCCTCTGCTAAAAATTAGCTTTTTTTTCAAAGTCAGACTTTCCTGGTTAACAAAAGTTAAAAAAAATAGACACACTTCAATATCAGACTTCATATTCTTCAGAAAGTGTATGGTAACAAAAGCTTTTATTCTAGCAATTTTCTAAGTGTACAAGATGGATATTTGAAATGTATCCCTGTGTTTGGGACTGTATTCCCCCCATTATTGGCTTCGTCCAGGTTTTGTGCTAGGGTTGAGAGTTATGGTAAGAACTGAATTCACTGAATATGTTTGGGGGCTGTATTCACCCAGTATTGGCTTTTTTCAGGTATTTATTGGCTTCATCCAGGTTTTTTGCTAATGTTGAGAGCTATGGTAAGAACTGATTTCACTGAATATGTTTGGGGGCTATATTCTCCCATTACTGGCTTTGTCCGGGTGTTATTTGCTAAGTGGTTGAGAGCTATGGTGAGAACTGAATTCACTGAATGTTTGGTGGTTGTAGTCACCCATTATTGGCTTTGTTCAGGTATTTTGTGCTAAGAGGTTGACAGCTGAGCTATGGTGAGAACTGAATTCACTAAATGGTAGCTATTTAAGTTTCAGTCTTCCTCTTTCGCAAAACAGTTGATTTGGCGTAGTGGTATGTTGCTCTAAATGTTTTGCACGGGGTCCCCTGGGTTCAAGACGTGGCAGTGAAATGTATGGTGGTAACGCAGCATTTTATTCTAGCAACTTTCAAACATTATACAAGCAATGTTTAAAATGTGTCCCTGGTTTTTGGCCTTTTGTCCCCCCCCCAATAAATTTTGGCTTTTTCCAGATTTCTTGTGCTGAAAAGTTCAGAGATACAGCTGAGTGTCGAGTAGATTTTACAAGGAGCTGAGAGCTGCAGGGGAGCAAAAGTTTAGTGCTGCTTATGTTTAGTCTGCTTGCATTGTTAATAGCACAACAGATAGTGTACTTGCTTTAGATGCTGAAGGCTATGGGTTCTACTCCCACAGTAGGTAAATGCATTGCTGATGCTGTATTGTGTTGTAAAGGGGTGGATGCTGCAGTCTTTTTGGCAAAGATACCTAGTAACTATGAACCTGTTAATAGTTTGCTATCCATTCCCTATTGCGGTATTACTAGCTTTTCATTTTTTTATTGCATGCAACAAAAGCAATTTATTCTTCAAGGGCAACAGGCACTTTATTTGTAGATTAAGCAATGACATATAAAGTGTTTGCTAGCAGCAACCTCTTTATTAGTTACAAATTTTTTCAATGTGGAGTTGGCTACTTCAGAGATTGTGTATTTTTTACTGATACTGGTAGACTTGAGTAGACTTTTTATGATGGAAATGTTCTGAATTGGGCAGTTTTGTCATTGGTGGATGCTTTTTGTTGCATTGTTTACTGGAAAAATGTTCAAAACAATAAATTTAAAATGCCCTCTAACAACGGTACTGTATTGTACAAGGAATATAATGTAATACGGTCAGGAAGGTGTATCAAAGAGCACGTTATGTTCGAGGGGCCTATGATTTTGAAGACAGCCCAGAGTTAATATTTGCCATTGGCAAAATGTATTTTCTCTGAAAGTGGGTTTCAGTGCTGTTTCAATGCATGCGAGTTTCAAGAGCAGAGAAGTTTTAATGTTAGTCTATTTTCATTGTGAGACTGCATTGTTTTAACAGATATGTATTAGGGTTTGTGCTGTAAAATGCAAAATAAAACTTTCAAATGAAATCCTAAATCATCGCACAAGTAAAGCAGTATGCACATTAGTGTTTATGATAAATGGGGCAAAATAACCAAGGAATGGGACATTGGAATGGCTGCAGGGGGGAGGCTCCATTTGACCATGATTTTGTGAAGGGGGTAGCAAGCTCAGACAGCCCCAGTTGAACTATACCTCTCAGTTGTCCATATCTTTGCAGAATGAATAGATATTTGCTGCTTATTTTGGTTTGTTCCTCAAATTTGTGGTTTTCTAGCAAATCATTTAGGAATGAAGCCATTAAATGACAGACATTGAGTTTCAGATGTCATAACCTTCAGAAAAATGCATGCTAATGCAAGACCGTCTTTAAGTTTATACAAGAGCAATTTTTCGTAGTGTTTGTATGTTCCCCAATATATTTGGCCTTGTTAAGATTTCCTGCATTAAGAGGTTGAGAGGTACGTGCAAATCACTTTGTAGATTAGGAATATCCAAACATCTCAATTGTCCCCAATTCTGGCTCAAAATGTTGCTCATCCCTAATAATCCCTCCTCCAAAATGGCTATTTTGGAAGAAAATGTGGAGGGTTTACAATTATATATAATTGTAATGATCACTTATAGATTACCTTTATTTCAGAAATGCATGTGGATGCTCTTATTTTGTTAGCTGCTTCAAGTTAACTGTTAATATTAAAAGGTGTCCCTTTTTGACAGGTATTTTGCATCACATTTTGGTCCGTTTTTCATAAAATTGTGGTTTTCTGGCAAATTAGTGGCAAGTCATTAAAGATTGAAGTTAGAAAATAATGGCAGACATTTGTGTTTCAGATTTCATACCCTTCAGAAAATTTGTACTAATGCAAGATCTACCTGTTCTATTTAAGTTATAAGAGCAATATTTAAAAATTGGCCTTATTTTTGGGCTTGTGTCCCACTTCTAGTTCTATGTATGGCTTTGTCCAGATTTCTTGCTCTGAAGTTGAGAGGTATGAGTGTCAGATCCATCACTGTCAGCCAGAGACATTTCAAATTGTGACATACTTATTGCACCCCACTCCCCATTGTAGTGGCTCTGGATGTGTCCATGGAAGGCAAGGAGCAGTTATGCAGTGTAAGTGTGCAGAGTATTCCCCCATCCAAAGTAGTTCACAAATACGACCGTGGCTTTTCATCTGTCCTTGATTTTGCAAAATGTTCTGGTTTTCTATCAGATTTTTGTACTGTTGATTTATGCTTCTTATTCAGGAACTGTATGCTGTCACAGTGCCCTGTTGCTCTGTTTAAGTAGCCATGGTTTAATGAACATCAGGTAAGCTTGTCGGAGATTGTAAGATGCAAGTAAGCTTTAGTAAGCTTGTCGGACATTGTAAGATGCAAGTAAGCTTTAGTAAGTATATTGTTAAAGAATTACCAGCATTGAAAGCCTTTTCATTGTTGCCATGCAGAGAATATTTACATGACTAGATAATGTATAAGCCTTGGGTATTGAAATGCATATGACAGTATTTTATTTATTTATTTTATTTGCAGTTGGTTTGCCAGGATAGTCCATTGGGCCAAATGAACCCGTTTTCAATGGAGTCCTGGGGAGAAAAGCTCCAAAACTAAGTAGGTTATTAATAGATATACAAATTATACAATTACACAGAAGTTAATCATACAAGAAATAACAATTTGCAAATAATACAACAAAAACTAGAGCAAGTACAATCTAGTGATGAAATTAATAGGTAATACAGACTAAAGGGAAATTTAGCACAAAAGCACTGAGAAATAACAACATATTTGGAAGCATTTCATGACAATATTGAGGAATAATAACATATTAGGAAGCAATGCACAAAAGTACTGAGAAGCAATAACGTATTAGGGAAGCAATACTTAGGAAGTGTGGCCTAGTATATTCTTTCAGATTTATTGTAGGAATAATAATATGTATGAGTTAGGGTGGGTAATTAGGAAAGTTGCAGGAGGAAACAGAGGAAGAAAGAAGATGGAGTTTGCAAGTTAGTTATGTGGGGTGGGAGCAAGAGCATTCCCACTGGGATACTAGATGTGAGTGAAGAGATCTTTTAAATATAAAATGGTTGGGGGTGGTGCGAATGGAAGGTGGTAGGGAGTTCCAAAGGCATGCAAGGCCATAAGACAGAAGATTTTTGCCTGGGGGACGAGTTGGTTTATATACTTCTAATAGATTTTGATTGTTGGACCTTAATACTCTAGCAGGAAGGTGCATTTTAAAGGCTGATGAAAGGGAGGGACAAAGGGAGGGGTTATGTGCAAGATTTAGTTGAGTATATGTGAGATAACTGGGTAGCTCTAGCCATTTTAGTTTTTGGAGAGAGGAACAGTGGTGGGTGGAGGACTTGTGGTTGGTAGCTTAACTTGGCAATTTTGTTGTAGCAAGAGGAAAGTTGTGTTTTTAGAGAGGTCTGTAGATTAGTTAGGAGTGGAGCTCCATAGAGAAGGGAGGGGATAAGAAATGAGGTAGAGAGGGTGATTTTTGGTAGCAGGTGTAAGGTAATGATTTTGTCTGTAAAGCATACCTAGTTTTTGATGGGTTTTCTTGATATTTAACTGTAGGTGGGAGTTGAATTTGATCTGGTTATCAATTTGGACCCCAAGTAACTTGGTCTCGGACACGAGTTCCAGGGGTAGATTATTTTGTCTAGAGATGTGGAATGTGTTTATATTGAAAGAAGTTGCCTTAGAGGGGGTGAATAACATTAATTTGGTTTTAGAGGCATTGAGTGCTAGGTGATTCCTTTTCATCCATTGCTCAGTTGTTGTAAAAGCATCTTGAGTCAGTTTTAAGAGTGAGGGGATAGAGGTGGCAGCGCAGATAATAGCAGAATCATCGGCATATTGGATGATGTCTGAGAATGGGATAGAGTTGCGGAAATCATTTATAAATATATTGAAGAGAAGGGGACTCAGTATAGAGCCCTGGGGTACCCCAGTAGGAGTATTTAGAAATGAGGAGGTGGCCTTTTTCCATTTGACTGCTTGAGATCTGTTAGATAAGTAGCTGGAGAACCAGTTCAAGGAGGAGGGAGATAGGTAAAGTTTAGTTAGTAGCAGGCTGTGAGAGAGTGTCAAAGGCCTTAGAGAGGTCGAGTAGTAGGGTAGAAACAATTTGGTCAGAGTCGGGCTTTATTTACAGTTTCAAGGAAGGAGAGGAGGGCGGTCATAGTGCTATGATGTGGTCTGAATCCATGTGTGGGAGTTAGTAGGTGATTATCTAAGAGATGTGGAAGGAGTTGTGGTTGGATACGCTTTTCTAGGAGTTTAGAGATGGGGGACAGAATAGCGATGGGGCGGAAATTAGTAACGTTGTTGTTGCCACCTTTATGTAGAGGTATGATAAAGGCCCTTTTCCAGACTTGGAGTACTATACATTCTTGGATAGAGCGGTTGATTAAAATGCTAATAGGGTAAGCGATTGCTTCAGCAGCTTTGCTAAGAAAGTAAGAAGGGATGTTATCAGGAGCATTGGTGCATGGCTTCAGTTTCATAAGGAGTTTCATTATAGTAGAAGTGGGTATAGGTTTAAATGAGAAAAAGGAGTGTGAAGAGGGAGAATTAGGGGCAGATGAAGCTGATGAAATAGTAGGAGTAGGAGGAGTGGAGGGATGGGAGTTAGTAGATGGGAATGAGGAAGTAGTAGCAGAGTAGGGTAGAGATGGTTGGGGATGGTAAGGGAGTTTTGGAGAATGTAGTGGTATTAGAGAAAGATTACGTTAATTTGGAAATGGATTCAATGAAAAGAGTTAAATTGGGTAGCCAAGTCTTGGTCAGGAGCGTTTGGGTCTGGGGTAGGGGTATCTGGTTTGCTGGGGTTAAGTAGAGTAGAGATACCTTTCCAAAATTTCTGAGGGTTTGATTTTATTATTGTTTTGAAGTGTGGAAAAGTAGTTTTGTCGGTCGAAGATTATGAGCTTTTTTACCTTATTTCGAAGTATTTTATATTCATTGTAATAAAAGGACAGGATTACAGTATTTTCAGAAGCTCATTACATTTTATTGGAGACCAGTGTCTTATAGCAGTGTCTGTGTGTTAGTACACTTGTAGTTGGGTGGCTTTAATGGTATATGGTAAATAAGCATTGCTACCTTACTTAAAAGCCAAGCCCTGCAACAACTAGCTCCACACTGAAGTCAAAACACAATAGCTCTGGTGGGTAAATGTACTCTGTAGTAATCAAAAAGGCAAATGTTTAAAATAACTACAGCTTATGTGCAAACACAATAGGTAGTGATGAAACAATGCTCTGCTAAAAATGCTTTAATGCTTCACATTGCTGAGCTGCAGATCAGTTATCACTGGCTACCAGGATTTCACCCACTTCAGCTCAAGCACTGTGCCGTTCAGTGCAACCTTCCCAGAACTAATTCAAGTCTGACCAGAATTATTTGGTGTGTGTATAAGAGGGAGGTAGCATACCCCTCAGCTGCCCAGATTTTTGCCCCATATTCCTCCTAAAAAGGATTGAAGTTGCTAAATGAGACATTTCAGTTTTAGATGTCATGTCATTTAGAAAATGCATACTAACACAAATCCTGTTACTCTTGCAATTTTCTAAGTTTCTGAGAGCCATATTTATAATCTATCCCTATTTATTTTAGGCTTTGTCCAGATTTCTTGCACTAAGGTTGAGGCCATGAGGGGTGTGGTATGTTTGTGAGAGAGAAAGTGAAATGCCCAAGTTAGAGTTAACAGGTGGAATTTTCAAGTGCATTTTCAAGGAACTGTGAGTTTTAAGGGAAGCTAAGTTCACTGCTGCTCATGCCAAGTCTATTTACAATGTGCAACTGTTTTGTTTAGCAAATGGTATCTCTGTTGTGGTATAAAGTTTTAAAGTAATGTTAGTAGCACCACAAGTAGAATACTTGCATCTTAATGTAAAGGCTTGAGGTTCTATTCCTACAGCATATACATTTGTATGCTGCAGTCCTCAGGATGTCCTCCTTTGGATGAGATGCCTAATAACTATGAACCTGTTTTTCAGCTTGTCATCCATTTTCTATTGCAATATACCAGCTTACCATTTTTTTAATTTAACATAGGCAATTTATTCTTTGACAGCAGCAGGCACTGAATTTGTAGATGAAACACTGAACTATACAGTTGTTTTCTAGCAACAACATCTTCATTAGTTTCAGATATCTTTAATGTGGAATTATTCAGATTACTTTTACTTCAGCAGAGACACTCAAACAAGTGCTGCTGTATAATGCAAGGGATATAATTCAATTATATATTATAATTAATACAATCAGGTAAATCAAATAACTTTTGCATGGCCCTAACGGTGTGCAAGGAGCCTATTGCTTGAAAATAGTTCAAAGGTAAATAACCTGCCACTGGCCAGATGCATTTTCTTTGAATGTGGGTTTCAGTGCTGTTTCATTGAATGTGAGTTTCAAAAGTAGAGAAGCTTTAATGCCAAGTCTGTTTTCATTGTAAGACTATTGCTTTGTTTAGGTTTAGTAAATGTCTCAGTGTTTGGGCTATAATGTTTGAAATAAAAGTTGTAAATTAAATCCAACTGCCTGTAATCATTGTAGAACTAAAGCATAAAACAGTATGCACACAGATTTGAACAGTGTCTACAGTAAATGGGGAGAAATAGCCAAGTAATGGGACACTGGAATGGCTGTGTGGGCGGGGCTTGGGGTGGGTGGACTTGGGCGGGGCTGTGTTGGCAGGGGGCAGGGTGAGCTATGTGGGTGGGGCTCTGGGTTTGCACCCCCCTGCAAAAAATCCTGCGGGCTCCCTTGTCCGTGTGGTATGCCAGCTGGGATAGGTAGGAAGGAATATATGGAGTTTTTCCATTTGACTGTCTGTGATCTGTCTTATAGATAGCTGGAGAACCAAGATAAAGCATTATGTGAGAGATTAAGGTTTGAGAGATGACAGAGAAAGTGCTTGTGGGAAATAGTATCAAAGGCTTTAGACAGATCGAGTAAAACAGTAGAAACTAAGTGTCCTGAATCTCGGGCTTGATTGACAGTTTCTAGGAAAGAGAGTAGAGCGGTTATTGTGCTATGGCCTGGATGGAAGCCATGCTGGGTAAAAATGAGAAGATTCTTTTGGGTAAGGAAAGGCATAAGTTGGAGGTGGATGCATTTTTCTAGGATTTTGGAGATTGGTGAGAGCAAAGCAATGAGGCAAAAGTTTGAGATGCTGGTATTTTTGCCTCGTTTATGAAGAGGAAGAATATAAGCTGAGTGCCAGAGTTTGGGGACGTATGATTCTTTTATGTATTGGTTAATAATGATGCTGATTGGGAGAGCAATGCCATCAGCAGCACATTTTAGGAAGGAAGAGGGAAGCATTAGAGCAAGGTTTAATTTTGGACAAAAGTTTTTTTATAAAGTTAGTGGAGATGGGTTTGAGTTCAAACAGATGAGGTGAGTTAGAAGGAGGAGAGTGTAGAGCAGTTGGATTATTATTGGGAAATGTCTTGGTGAGGGTAGTAATAGTTTCTATGAAAAAATAGTTAAATTCAGAGCCTAATTCGAGGTCAGATTTATTTGGGTCAGGACAGGGATTATTCTTGGAGCCTGGATTGAGGAGTGAGTTTATTGAGTTCCAGAATTTTGGGGGGATTTTATTATCGGACTGAAGTTTGATATAGTAGGATTTGTTGTCTTTGGTGATTAGTCATTTTGCACGTTTGCGGAGCTGTTTATATTGGAGCAAGGTATTGGCCAGTTTATTGTTTTGGTAAAGCTTCCGTAGTTTGTCTCTGTGGTGCATAATCTGTTCTGTCTCTTTGGATAGCCAAGGAGCAGTTTTAGTTTTTATCCTTTTGTTTCTTAGTGGGGCTAGTGAGTTTAAAGTATCAAGGAAGACAGAGTTGAAGTATTATATAGCCTTGTCAAGAGGAAGGATGTTTAGACTTTGCCAGTTCATTTGTTTGAAAGTATTTGAGAAAGTTGCTGGGTTGAAGCTACTGAGGTTACGAGGTTGAATGCACTGATGCTGGTGTGGGGAGGAACTAGTTGAACGATGCATAAAGACTGGGAGGTGGTCACTAAAGGTATCAGGAATTGTGCCAGAATTGGTTATTTTATTTGGATCTGAGACTAGGATCCAATCTATAGTGGAACCGGGAGGGTTTATTTTGTTAGGTCAAGTGATGGAGAGGATTACTTGAGTGAAGTTATAGAGGTTAATGGATAGGGAGGGAGTGGGGCAATTGATTTCCTTCCAATCAATATTCACATCACCAAGGATATAAGTTTGATAGTTAATTTCAGTAGAGGCCCATAGGAGAATATTTTCGAGTGTAGAGATATTACCAGATGAGATATATGGGGCAATGATACAGATATTTTTATGTTTATTTAGTTTTAGAATTCCAGAAGTTAGTTCAGTGTTCTGGAATTGAGGAATTGGAATTTGGAGGGGGAATTAAGGTAAGAAGGCTGGAGTAGACTAGGGCAGTGCCTCCATCTTTTTTATTTAGTGGGTCATTTCTGAGACAATGAAAGCCTGGGGGCAGAATCTCAGATTTTGAGATAAAGATAATCTAGAACATAAGCTGCTGCTAAAAAAGGATAATTAGTAGGACATAAAAAATATTGTACAATAACTATAGGAATCAATCAGGAGAGGTAAAACAAATTGGGAAGAGAGATTAGAGATGTAATTCACAAATAAACAATGGGAGAATATATGTATTGCTCCCAAATATGCAACAAAGTCTAGAAGATTTAAGATTTTTTTTTACCTGGAAATGTTTGCATAGATACTTTTATACCCCAAACAGACTCCAAACAATTTTTCCATGGGTAAATGTCAAATGTTGGAGGTGTGATAAAGAAGAAAGAGGTAACTGGGAACATATATTTTGGGAGTGTAATGAGCTGGCAGACTTTTGAAAAATCCCTACAGAGTACTCTGTCAGGAATACTGGATGAGCAAATTACCATAATTAAGGAAATTATTCTTTGAGCTGGGATACAAGATCTGAATTGTCCAGGCACAGTAAGGCCTTGTTAAGTTTACATCTTGTTGCTGTCAAAAAAGCAATTGCTAAAAATGGAAATCAGAATCTAAACCAACTATACTTGAAGTAGTGGATATTGTAACATATATACAGTAAACTCTCAGTTAAATGGAACTCAGGCAACTGGCAAAAAATATTGAAGAAATACAGTTCATGTGTTGCACTTTCTGCCCCCCCCCCCCCTGCAGAAACATACCTTACATTTTTAGAGTTTTAGAGTTTTAAAAAGAAAGATAGGAATAAATTCCCTCTCTCCCCAAGGGTGCTGGTTAACTAAGAGTTTACTGTAAAAGAACAAGCAGGAACTGAATAACTTATATAATGTTGCCTAGATTATACATAACATATGTTATTATATAAATATAATGCTTGTAAATGTGAACTTGGTAGTATGGTTTGATTACTTTTATATAAATGTAAGTTTGCCTATGTCACAAGTAACAATTCAATAAAGGTGTGTAAAAAAGCATCTTTGTTGCACCTGTATTAAAGCAAAGACCACTGGGCTATGAACTGGGGGTGTGGTTTACTTGTTAAATACTGTTTGAAGTTAATTGATTACACTCTACAGACACAAAAATTTCCTCTCAGATCAAGCTAGAATCACCCTAGCACAAACTCATTTATTATCCACACTAATGTATGTGGCACCTATTCTTACTCATATCAGAAAAATAGACCTGGATAAAGTTGACTCATGCTATAATAAGATTGCCAAGTTTGCTAACAACTCCACATTCTTGTCTGTCTTAAAATTCCTAGATGTAATATCTATTACTGTTCATCATTGTGAGCTTGTTCTTAAATGTCTTTATAAAACATTTAATATTATTAGTTATTGTGGAGCTTTCCTCCCCGGGCCTCAGCTGTAAATGGACCTAGTCCAGTCGGACTTTCCTGGTAAACAAATGTAAAATAAAATAAAATAATAAATTGATGCATGGTGATGAATAAATTGAGGTGACACAGTGATAGTGCTTTATTTTCCAAGTTGGTTTGGTATCAACTGATCATATTTGGGTGTATTTCCTTACCAGTACAGCAATATAAAATCATACAGAGGAAGAAAGCAAAAAAAAAAAAAAAAAGAACCAACTAGTATTCAAGAGAATAAAGTGAGAATGAGTAGATGAGGCATTACTTATACAAGTAAGAGCACTGGAGTCAAAAGTAACAAGTCAAGCTGGCACAGAAGAAAACATTCTTTCTGTATCTAAACAGTGCAACAGGTTGAGGGATATGGAATGCTGTCATATTCTCTGAATTGTAATACTGCTGAATGGACATGTATACAGGTCAGGGGAAGGGTATATGATGCCCTGGAAATGTTCACATTCTGTAAGTAAAGGGTAGCATGAGAGGTAAGTTACCACAGGGTGCAATAAAACAGCAGCAATTGAAGAAAACAGAATCTTCTTCTTTCTTCCCAGTTAGGGGTCACCACAGCAGATCACCTGTCCACTCATGATTGGCAGTGGAGTTTTAAAGTGTTGAGTTGCCAGCCCGGTGCCCAACCTTCCACAGAAGGCACACACACACTCACACCTAGGGCCAATTTTAAGTGTCCAATGCACCTACAGCATGTCTTTGTGAGGAAACCCACGCAACCACAGGGAGAACATGCAGACTCCACACAGAAGGCACCCCCAGCTGAGAAATGAACTGGAGAACCTCTTGCTGTGAGGCAGCAATGCTAACCGCTGCACCACCATGGCCGCCCAAGAATGAAAGGGGAATATCTGGCATTTAAAACTTGGTCTTCAGCTATTTAGCTGCTACTGTTGAATAAAATGAATTTGCTACCACAGGTGTACAATAAAAGGTCTAAGAGGATGCTAGAAAGGACTTTTTAAAAACCTGTAAAATGTATAACATAAAAATAAACTTGTATACAGCTGTATAAATCCATGTAGTTGTTTTCTGTAAAATGTTTTAGAGCTTTGGAACTTATTTCAGACAGATAGTTACAACAAAGTTCTGATGTTTTGTTTTTGGCAAAATTACCCTTCCTTTCAAGCTTACATCTGAATTCAAACTTTCACAGGGATTAAGGAACCTTGGACTCTTGAAAGGGGGCATTTGCCTAAAAAGGACTGCATTAACTGCATATATTTTAGTGTTGTACAATGGCTGAAAGTTCAGTAGTTGCCTTACTTCTAAAGAATGCATTGAACATTTTAGAAAGTGAACTTATGATTGTACTTCATTGCCTGTAAATCATCTATATATATGCTAACTATTCTTAAATATAACAGGAAAATAGGTTACAGTAAGTCTTCAGCTAATAGAAGTAGCAGGAGAAAATAAGTGATAGATACCAGTTTTCTTATTGTGAACTGTCTGTTCAAACCTTTTATTTTGTACTCACTTTTGAAATCCTTTGAGGTCACTTATTATAACTCTGTTCTGTGAATTATAAAGCTTATTAGTTTGTGGCAGGTGTCTGTCATAAGCAGAAGATGTAGTCCATATGTGCCACATGTTAAAACTAATTATGTCTCACACACTAGTCCACTTACCTCATATTACTTGACAACAGTTGTATAGAACATGATACCATACCTCTGAGGGTTCTTGAGATGTCAATAGAAGAAAGGGAACCACTTCAGTAAATGTAAATCCTTTGTACCTTAGAATGGGAATGTGGGATCATTAAAATCAGAAATAACACCTGTCATGGTTTGGTCTGATTGGAAGAAAGGCCGTACCTACAGATACGCTCATAATCACAGTTATTGCAATGTGTACCTAATGATCTTGTTTCCATGAGTCAATCTAACTAGAACAAATTGACATCACATGTGATCTGCATTATTCACATTATCTATGAATGGTTTTAGGTCACTGCTGACTGTCTTTGACTGATTTGGTTTAGCTTAATGTCACATTTAACAGTGTAAGTACATTATTTTCATAACCAAAATAATTTTGAGCACTCTACTGATTGTAACTGAAAATTGTAGAAATGCAAGGCTCTAGTTTTCTGACACAAAGACTGTTAAAATTACTTTAATTAATATTGTCATTTTGAGAGATAGGTTTTAAATTACTGTCTGAGTAAGAGAAAAGCTAGTATCCCAGTCACCATTTATCACTATTTCTATTATACCCTGTTGTGTCAGGTACTGATTCATTGAAAATGATTCCTTGCACTAAGTTACAGATATGATTCTTTAAATAAGCAAACTTTAACTAATATAGATTGCCAATCACAACCCACTAAAATAGAAAAATATGCCAAGGAAAGGCCCACAACAATACCGGAAAAGTGTAGTGTCCCAGAAATCACAGATGCACAGGTGAAAACAGCCCTTTCAAAAGCCAAAAGCACAGCATCAGTGGGGCCAGATGGTGTCCCAGGCTGCGTCTTCCACGAACTACAGAACAAACTAACCTCCCACCTAAACACACTGTTCAACCTCAACCTCTCCACAGGCTACGTGCCCATAGAATGGCGCACAGCAACGGTTATTCTGCTCCACAAAGGAGAGGCCACAACTGACCCTGGTAACTATCACCCCATAAGCCTGACTAGCCTGGTCTGCAAGGCTATGGAGTGCATCATCATGGAACTCATTAACAAAGACATTGGGAACCTCCAAACACTTGACCTGACCCAGTTGAGCTTTGTTAAGGACAGAGCATGCCTACTAAACCTGGTTGACTTCTTCGATACAGTCACCAAGGTCATAGATGAGGGGAAGGTAGCTCACACAGCCTACCTTGACCTCGCTAAGGCTTTTGACACCATTCCCCACTCGGGAATTATAGAAAAACTCACCAGCCTGAACATAAACCCATATGTCATGAGATGGGTTGCCAACTGACTTACAGACAGAACTCACACGGTAAGAATAGTGGGCTCCAGGTGACTCTAAACCAGTCACAAGTGGTGTCCCACAAGGCTTGGTCCTGGGACCCCTACTGTTCGACATATACTTCTCAGAAGTACAGACAAACACAGGAGGACTATGGCTAACCGAGTTCGCCGATGACTGCAAACTGGGAACCATAACTGACTCTCTGGCTGACACGGACATTCTCCAAAAGGGCTTTACTGAGACGGACACCTGGTGTCAAAGTCATGGTCTCAAGCTAATTTCCAAAAAATGCATAGTCATCCTGTGTAGGAAAAACAAAACACCCATGAATTACCACATAGGTGGCAGCCCTCTTAATACAGAAGAGGTAATAAGAGATCTGGGGACTCAGGTAGATAGTAATCCCTCCTTTGACAATCATATTGCCAAAGTAGTTAGGAAATCCTTCTATGTAGCCTATCTAATCACTAAATGGTTCACATCTAGAAATAAAGAGGTTATAGTGCCCCTCTAGTCATCATTCATCAGACCCATCATAGAGTACAATGCCCCATTTGGGATGTACCTCACAAGACACTTCCAACAGCTGGAAAGACCATAAAAGTACCTCACCAAGAGGATTACTGGCCTCAAACATATATCCTATGCTGCCCGACCGGAAAAACTCCAGCTGTACCCAGTCGCATATCGCTTACTCAGAGGTGATCTCTGCCTGACTTACAAAGCCATGTCCACCTAAAGAAATCCAAGTCACTGCGAGCCACTCACACTAGTGAGCTAAGCCTCGCCACAACAATAAATAGAACATGCTGGAGGGATAGATTCCTGTCACAGAGACTCCCCATGCTTTGGAATAAAACTACTAACTACATTAGGCAGAGCCCCTCACTAACACTCTTCAAGAGAAACCTTGACGAGTGGCTGGGTAACAGAAAATACACCCCTGGGATCACTTCATTGGCTCTTCTTGACAGAGGCTCAGTTAATTAATCAATGGGGCGGCAAAAGCTGACACACTCTGGCTAGGCTTATAAATGCCCTCGGGCAGATAGCCTAGTACCTACCTATGAACCTATGAACCTAAAACCTTAAAATATATTGTTTTGGTAATGACCAAACCCAAGTATATACTCATCTGGTACTGCATTCCCTACACCCACACTTCATGTCATTACATCAACATGAAGGTCACACTGTGTTAGAAAACAACAGGAGATACAGGAGATATCTGAATATTCCCGCTCTGCTCTGGCTGTACCTGAACGTTGGTACAATTATGTAAGGGACATGTGGGGGCCCTTACACATAGGGATCCAGGGGCCTCGTACCTGTAAGCATTGCTTCAAAATACCAAGCTTAATATTTTATATATATATATATATATATATATATATATATATATATATATATATATATATATATATATATATATACACACACACACACACACACACACACATATATATATATATATATATATATATATATATATATGTATATATATATATATATATATACATATACATACACACACACACACACACACACACACACACACACACACATATATATATATATATATATATATATATATATATATATATATATAAGGGTCTACTTCTAAATTTCGAAGTTTCAAAACTTCAAAGTTTTAATGGTCAAGACCATAAGATCAAAGTTTTGAAACTTTGAAATGTAAATAAAAAAATAAAAACAAAAAAAAATCTTTTTTATTATGTTTTTGGAGGGGGGCAAGCCCCCCTGCACCCCCCACACCCCCTGCTAATTAAATATACCAACTCTGACACTGTCTGCTGCAAACACAGAGAGAAAAACAGTAAATATACTGCCCCACGCTGTATTGCGATCTCCTTTTAAATGGTTCAAAGTTTCAAAACTTCGATGTTATGGTCTCAACATAAGAACTTTGAAGTTTTAAACTTTGAAATTTAGAAGCATACCCATATACACACACACACACACACACACACACACACACACACACACATATATATATATATATATATATATATATATAGAGAGCTATGTCTGTATATATACATACATATATATATATATATATATATATATATATATAAAACTAGATAGATAGCTAGATAAATATATGCATGTTAATGCACTGTTTGGAGAGTTCCTTTTATAACAAACTGTCTTTGATGAATCAGCACTGGATGAAACGGTATAATAACCTGAAATAGGCTCATTATTTTCTTTGTAAAAACTATACAAAAGCATTGCTTGGGACTGCATTCCTAAAGACACCATTATTACATATTACTCACTTCAAATGTGTTAAAACCTGGATTAAGCAGAAGTCAGCAAGATACAATCAACAAAACAGTCAACATCTGATGACATGGTCATTTCAATCAATGACTTAAGCAAACTTTTATTGACTTGATGGACTGTATTTAAACTGCAGATGTGGATTTCAGTTCCACTGACGCCACTTTTATGTTTGACTTACGTTTCTAGTATTCCTAAGCTACTCCTGAAACTGAGGACTTCACAAAAGAATGGTTATTTTTCTCATACTATTTTAGAGCAATACAATTCCGCACTCTGGTTTTTTAATGCTAGGACCCTACAGAGGAGGTATTGGTTGTCCCTTCAAGGTGGAAATTTTGAAGCAAAAATTCTGTCAACATTTCTGGCTTGCACTTGCGATTTTGGTCATTTCCACCTGGGTTTGTGGTGGTATTCTTAATATGTATTGTGTATACTGCTGTTATTTGCCTAAGTAATGAATTATTTAATGTATATTCAAATTTTTATGATGGGAGCAGCCCAGTATTGTTACTTTATGTAGTTTTTAGTATTTGCATTCTTGGAGAATTGTTATAGAGTTATTTCACTGAGCATTTTGTTTATCACTGTACAGTACTGTTCGTAAGTAATCATCATCAATTAAGTTACTTCTAAGGAGTGACAGTGAATGTTTAGTAAAATGCGATTTTTATGTGTTTATGTGGGAAGGTTGCTTCAGGAATTTATGCATATATAAAAAAGCCTTTTTATTCAAACTAAACTATATATTAAAATGCAGACTATGTTCTATTTTATTTAATCAGTTCCTTTTCAACCTTCTGTCTGACTCACCAACCCCTATTACTCAACCTTTTACCTACACAAATAAGCAGGGATGCTTTTACATTACTTGTTTTTTTATTAACTTGAGAAGTTGCCAGCATAAGAAAAATGTGAACCAAGATACATTTTCTAATGTGACGACATATACAAGCCTAATTATTGTCATTATTTATTTAGTGTAATAGAACACCATTTTCCCCTAACCACCAATTTTACATGGATTAGGAGGGACTGACTTGAAATTAGGGACAGTTAAGAGGAATACCCCTCACTCTTATTTTGCTAGTAACATAATAATACTGAAATGAAGATAGTTTCTGGTTTATACTCTTGGCCCATGCCTAGAAGCAAATATAATACTATATCTTTGGGGAATGTTTGTTTTCCACCTTAGGAACATGTCACAATTACAAAAGATTCAGGAAAAATGGCTACGTATTTCACAGGAAACTCACGTTTTTTAGAGATTTGCCACATGGCAGTGTAAAAGAATGTCGATTCTTCAAGAATTATTTGAAGGGAATAGTCAGCAGATGTCTGATGTGGCTCTCCAGGAAAAGGGGTCTCCATCAAAAAAATGGCCCACAGCATAAACTACTAGTTGCCACAATAGCTACAAGTAGTGGTGAGAGAAGGCTTAAAGGTCAACATAGACTAGGAAGTTGACTGGAATGAAAGTACAGGAGTTCAAGGAAATACTCAAGGCTGTAGCACCTCAGGAAAAAAAGCAAAAAGGTGGAGTTGAATAAGAAGAAAGGCAGCACCTTAAACCAACATGTGTGAGGACTGTAGAGCAAATTTGCAACCAGGCCAGCTATGAAAGAAGATGCATAAGGAAAGCTGGTTGTGGAATACAAAAGTGCAGGAGTTCATCAAAAGGAAGAAGGAGTGCAGGAAAGTTGGAGATAGAAAATATAGAACAGGCTAAGAGGAATATTGGTCGGCTAACAAAAAGCTAAAAGAAGTGTTGCAATAACAAAGAACATGCCATAAGAGGCACTCTACCAGATTCAGAAAAGTGACTCATTTGATGGCACAAGGAATCTCTGTATCAGGTTGCAGGGCAAAGACAGAAAGATAAAGAAGATAGTCAGGTACCCTTTATAAAGGATGCCAGTAACAGCCTGCTCACCAGTCCACGGGACATCAAAGGCACATGGAAGGAATACTTCCAGCAGCTTCTGAATAACAAATGTTCCAAGAAGCTGTACTGCTCAGGACACAGCACACTATTAAAGAAGAAGAATAGGCCACCCTTGCAGAAGTAAGAACAACACTAGGGAAAATGAAGTCAAGGGAAAGCTGAGAAGACGGGAGAAATGGCCCATGAGGGCACTCACAGCAGTATGAATAGAAAGGCAAATCCCAGATGACTGCAGAATAAGAATACTAGTGCCAGTGTACAAGAACAAAGGGGACATTCACAACTGAGTGCAGTATACAGATATCAAACTCTTGCCACACTGCATGAAATTTCTGGACAGGATGCTTGATGAATACACACAGTAGTAGAAAGTAATATTGGAGATGATCAGTTCATATTTAGATTGGGATGCAGTATGAATGACCCTATGTTTGCAGTGCGACAGATAGTTGAGAAGCAGCTAGAGATGAGGAAAGAGTCAAACTGGGCATTCTAAGGAGTGGAGAAAGCATATGATAAGGTCCCAAGAAGACTGATTTGGGCATTCTGACAGTGGTTTGAAGTCCTAGAAATATTGGCAGAATTAGCACAGGCTATGTAACAGGACCTAATGATTCAAACACCAACAATGTTTGGACTCACAGAGGAATTCTCAGTGTGAGTAGGTGTGCATTGGGATTAATCTCTTAGCCCACTGCTGTTCATACTGGTGATGGACTACATTACCAAACAGGTTGGAGGGGACAGAACAAAAAAGTTGATGTATGCAGATGATGTGGCATTATAAACACACTCTGAGGAAGAACTTCAGCCAAGGATAGAGGAATGGAATGCAAAACTGAAGGCACTTGGGATTAAACTGAGTACAGATAATACAGATGTAATATCAGCAAATGGAGGAAATCAGAAGAAGCTGTAAATTAAGATAGAAGAGAAAATAATGGAACAGAATAACAGCTTCAAATATCTGGGTGGGGTGGTTGAGGTGAAGCAAAGTCTGAATGAGGAGGTCAAAGCAAGAATTAGAGGGGCTGCAGCCAACTGGCACAGAGTGTCAGGCAGTGTATGAACAGTAAGCTACACAAAATGGTGGTGCAACCAGTACTACTACATGGTACAGAAACCTGGGCAGTAAAAGCAGAGCAGATGAGCAAGCTAGAAATGATGGATGAAGTGCCTGAGATGGGTCATAGGATGCACTTATGGGACAGAAAAAATGAAGGCATCAGAGCAGAAGCCAAAGTAGCTCCAATTGCAGAGAAAGTCAAAGAGAATAGATTACCTTGGTTCAGGCAAATATGCAGAAAAGCAGAAAAAAATCTGGTAAAGAAGATTTGGAACAGATGACAAGAGGAAATTAGAGCATCTGACAATGAGATGTTTGGAGTACATGAGATAAGACCCGAGACAGGCAGGCATGGCTATAAAATAAGGTAGGAAAGTAACAATGGACAGAGAAAGAGATGGCAACCGATGACACTGCACTCCAACCCCAAATAGGAAATGGGAAAAGGGTATTGATGATTATAATGATGATGATGGTCTCACTGTGGGGGTAAACATGCTGTCATAAAGTGTTGGTTTAAATACAGCAACAGAAGTTGTAACCTTGTCAGTAAGAAGTAAGTCAGGAAGACAGGCATTGGGATAAATTAGATAATTTACCATAAAGAGGTAAGCTCACTTTTCAAAACTTCAAGAGACTTAGTTCCTTTCAGAGATTCATTTATGTTTGAGAAACACTTGCCTATTGAAGCAGATGTTTCAGTTCATTTATTAAAATAATATCCTGTTCCTTTAGTCAAGTCGAAAGTATTATGACATTTTACCTCAGGTTTTTCCATAAGGCCAGCTACAGTTTTCTAGCTTTTTGTGAAGTTTTTAGAGGTTTTCCACTAGGTATGGTGCCAAAAAAGAGAAACTCTGAAGTTTCACAAAATTATCAATGTTTCATTCTCACATGGGTCATCAGTTATGGACACTATAAGCAAATGGGATGTTAAAGTTCAATGTTTTTCTTTAGCTGACATGATTCAGATCATTTGATGGTTAAAGCTCACTGGTTTGCAAAACTGGAAATGGAATTGACCTTTTGGCTTCTGCCAGTTTATCCCTAGGATTGGCATCTGTGGGGCATGCACTATGAGAACAGTTATTACTTTGATATGGCTATGCCCATGGGCTGTACTGTGGATTGTGCCACCTTCGAAAAATTTAGCACAGCCTTGCAATGGTGTTGGGAGCAGAGAACCTCTAAGCACTGGACAGTTCACTATTTAGTCTACCCCTTGATCATAGGAGTAAGACAGCAGAGTACAAAGGAAGAATATGAGACACATCAGAAGGTGTGTTATCAAGTCTGAGTGTCTCTAGCTCAGGAGTTGAAGGCCCTTTGAAAATTCTTACATTTGCAGGGCTTGAACTGGATGTGTTTTCTTTGTTCTTTAGATTGTTGGAGGATAAGTTGGTAGACTTGAGATCTGAAATTAAGTCTTTTTTGTCAGATAAAAGAGATAAAGTGAGCTAGGTAATGGGCCAGTATGACCTTATAAACGTCTTTTGCAGGGCAATGGCACCAGGGAGACAGTCAGTAGATAATTAACTAATCTGCATAATGGTGGATGTTAGAAGCACCACAGGGTTGGAGTTACTAGAAGGGTAGAATCAAACCTCCATTTTTGATTCATCATTATCAGACATCAATAGTACATTTCCCTTTGGTAGTATGAATGGGTGGCTAGTAATACTTTATAGTTGATCAGAGATGCTGCTGGGGGTTGTGGGATGGGAACTTTTCCTAACAGGTCAATGGATTTCAGACATTGTTTGGCTGAGCAATTTACACAGCAAGAAAGTGTTTTTTTTCCATTTCATCAACATGTTGGTGATTCAAGTTCTGTGCAAAAAGTCTTCTAGGTCTTAGAGAGTTCAGTCACATTCAAAGTGGTTGATCCTACAATTTCTGTATTAACTTGACCTTTATTGCTGAGCACATTTCATAGACTTGTGCTTTCTGATCATCTTTCTAGCCTGCAGGCTGGTAAATTCTGGCAGTGGTCAGTGGAGGCAGCAGGTGAATTGTGGATGACTGGAGAAGGATATCACATTTTCTGTGGTGGAATTCTTGGGTTTCCAATGCAAAGACAGTGTATGGGACAGCCATTTTATTTTTTCAGAGGTTTTTGTATGAATCTTCTAAAGGAAGAGAGGTTGTGGTTGGCCCACTTATTAGTACACCGCTCAATGTTTCATTCTTTCAAAGGTAATGTCCCCAGTACTATCATAGTGCATTTATCTCCACTCAGTCTATTTTTCAGAACTTTCAGTTTTCAAGATTTAGCAAAGCATCGGCTAGTGGCCAGATTGCTAAAGGATTATGATAGGCTCAAATGCATGAATTCCATGTCATGATGCCATATTATATAGAATGCCCATGTAGTCTTGTTAGTGCATCATAGTTTTGCACTTAGGCTACACCATTTATCTGGTTGCATGTTGGGGAACTTTGTACTAGTGAACTGCTTGGGGGGTTGAAAGGGAGTGGTTTTTGTAGTAGAAGATGCTGTGTTATTTTGGATTGCTAGATCAAAGAATGATCAGCTGAGTCTTGACCAGTAGGTGATTTTGGACATTTCTGCAGTTCCCTTACTCTGCCTGCCAGTGATTTATTACTCTTCAAAGGCTTTTCTACCACTATACTATGGGCAGTTTAGTGTTCATTTTCTCAAATGGATTGCAGTTACTCCATAGGGACCTCAATACTGTCTGCATAAGGCTTTACTTTGTCAAAGTTTATCATACAATGGGTATTCTTCCCATTCCTTAGGACGGATTGAGAATCATATTTGACCTCTGATGGTCAATCAGTAGAAATAATTAAGAGGACACATAGATGGTCCTCTCATACATATTTGACTTATGTTAGATAGTTTCATAATGTTATTTTAGAGGGCTTTGGTTGTTCATGTCCCTGACATTTTTTTCTTCTTGTTTGCAGGTAGTCTAAGAGTTTTGATCTTGGGATATTCTATTTTTTTTCTGGACATTCAGCGGAGAAAACATGAGATGAGAAGGAGGATTAAATTTGGATCAGAATCCTCGTATTTGTGAAATAATTTTGAAGGGTTTTGTCGGCATGAATTGGAATAATTTGCTGCCAACTCCAAAGTAGGTCAACTGCATGTTTGTATAGTTCACCTAGAAGGTAATTACGTTGGCAAGATTGCTATGCATACATCATTTTCTTGTCTCAAGAAACTTAGCTACCATACAGCAGTTATTCCCTGGCCTGCTGGTTGCCTGGTCCTCTGTGATGCCCAGACTATTCTAGGCTGAGGCTATAAAATCCACAGCACTAGAGACAGCTCAGACATTTTTAGACCATAGAGGGGCCCAGGCCAGTCACCATGTGGGCTTTGCAGTCATCAATCATTAGGAATTTGCAACCATAGATGCCATTTGTTTCCAGGAGGGTAGTATCTGTCTTTCTGACATGGGTTTCAATTTATTTAATCTCAAAATGGCTTTTTATTTGCAAAATGTGATATCCATATCATCCTTGGGAGGCCCTTAATTTAATTTATTGAACAAAATAGACAAATCCATGTTTACCTGTTTAGATTGTTTATTGGTTACTTACTAGCTAATGGCCAGAAAAATTGAAGAACAGGCTGCTTTATTTGGCACCTGGTGGGTAGCCACTGCATGGCCCCCTTTCCCCTTTTTCGCTCCCCTTTTCTTATCAAGGTCACTTGAAGCTTCAGAACAGGGGTATGAGTTGTCTTCAAAGTCAGACATGGCCACTAGAAGGAGATGTGCCTAACTGGTCAGGCAGTCTGTCACTCTACCTGGTCATGAGGCCTGTTTGGAGTAATTGGGTATTTTATGCTGTTTTCAGAGTTATATGGTTTTATTGGTTCTGTAAGACTGATGTTATTCATGATAGCATCCTGAACCAAATTAATAAACTGTTTGCAATGTCTATGATATGTGTTTATATTTTGTGGTTTAAGGCAAGGCAGTGGACAAATGATTTGCGATGCCGACCACTTTGTCCCTGCGCCTCTCAGCTCAAGCGTTAGCCCTTGGCTGGAGGTGTTGGAACAATATTCATGTCCTGGTTGCTGGGAATGTCTTCATTTTGGTGTGGCAGCCTAATCATTCACACCCCACACAAAATAATTCTGGGCAGTTGCTAAATAGCCTTCCCCCTTTTTCATTACCCCACATTCCTTTCTTGGGTCACACAAAGCATCAGAACAGGGGTGTGAGCTGTCTACAAAGCTGCATATGGCCAATAGCTATTTTGCTGAGAAGGTATGCTAAGTACTCCACTAGGCTGGAAGGGGACAGGCCAGATCATTTGGACAGCGTGTCAAGCTTCCTAGTCAACAGGACTACTGAGCTTTTATACTGTTTCAGTTACATGGTTTTATCTGGTGCTATTCATGATAAGGCAATGTACCTTATTAATAAACCAGTCGCAACCTCTATAATGTCTGCATGTATTTTGTGGAAGAAAGTGGGACGGAGACAAGAAATAAGTACAAAAAACTATTATCCCTGACAGTTCTATCTTTTCAGAATCAACCAATTTGCGTAATTCTGTGATAATTTAACAAACTAAAATATTATTTTAAAGGCAGACATTTTCCACCTAGAACTGTATTTAGAATTAATGAACAATCTCATGACTTGGATCTTTTAAGTAATCAAAAGCACAGGCTCTGGTATCTAATTTCCAGAGCTAAATGTTCTGCAGATCCTGTCTTTTTAAATCATCCTTTCTATGTAAGACTGAGAAATACAGCATTTTTAGAATTTGAAGCTTATGCGTTTCAATACTAATTCATTCTCAACTGGTATACATTACAGCCTTTCACTGTTTTAACATTCATAGTGTAAAGGTAACAGACATGAATTTATACTTGCTCACAGCTGATCAAACCCGCATCTTTTCTGTGTAGCCTGCGTTATAAATGTTCTTTGTATCACTGTTTTGAGACACTAACAACTTTTAAGCAGAGGAATGTTGTTTATTGCAAAAGTATGATATAAAAAGAACATTCAGTGCTTTAAAAGGATTTCTACTGTTTCCTTCTTTTTGCAGCATAATGCTATACTTCAGACCTCCTTGAGAAGGCAGATTTCCAGACTGTGAACAAACAAATGTGCTGAAATGGCATACTGTTTCCATCACAACAGATTTCCAGAGAAGGTTAAATTTGGCTTACTATTCAGATAAATTAGTATGCACTGGATTTTACTGCAGTACCAGCCTCCACAAGGTTCCTTGCAGAAAAAAAGGATGTTAATTTTTAGGCTGAGAGATAAACACAAGGGTGACTAACTGTGAGAGAAGATTTTATGAAGGCCTCCAGCAGTTCAGGCCTAACATGGCAACAAGCCAGAGATTCTGTCGACGTCAGCAGTGCTGGGTGCCAATTTTAGCATGCAAAGTAAACAGAACCTATGTAGTGAGAGGACATGTGTCAAGCAAGCAGACCAACTGGGAATGGCTAATTCCTTTGTACTTTGTCATAGTTGGCTTTTGTGGATTTGTTTTAGTATTTTTTTTTAATTATAGCAATGGTAGGTTTGCACTACTGCAGTGACTATGACTCAGACTTGCATTGATGAAAAATACTGAGTTTCATTTAAGTTAATGGATTTTTGTATTATAAAACCATAATGAGTTTTAAACAAAGCGTAGATTGTTAACTGCAAAAGTTTTTTTTTTCTGGATTACTCAGACAGATATGTTTTATGCATCACTGAAAATGTAATTTTGTTTCATAACTCTTTATATTTAAATGCTTCCAGCAGGGGTCTGCCTGAGAGAGGAAAATTCTTATTGAATAAATATAATTTTGTACAGACTGGGATACTATAGCTGCTTGGTCTTGGTATATGCTGCCTGCCTAATGGCTTAAATATAGTTGAAAGTTAGGCATCACTAACCCCTCTGAGGATTTATCGACCAAAGTTGTTTAAGTTACACAGTGCCTGTCTTTGAAAAGAAATACTTTGTAGATTATGTATCAGATATCAGGACTACCTTTAGAGCAAAAAATATTGGCAAGCCATTGCTCTCATGAGTGATACAGTCCTTATTTTCTTAGACAGGACTGCACAGCAACTCTGTCTTATGAGTATTTAAATACAGAGTGAGTAGCTGAACTAAATATGAAAAACATATTTGTGTAGACCAGAAACGAATATGCAATGCATATATGACTTAGAAGAACACTCTGTGGTGGTGAACTGCCCACCAGATTGATAAGCATCCTGCTGCTATCAAAAAACATAGAATTGAGCTGTGCATCTAAACTACTGTGGAGACCTTGTACTGGCCTAGAATAAATAGCAGACGAATGCTGAGTATTAATTTATTTTAATAAATTACCTATGATAAATTCTCATCAATTCTATCTATTTCCAAAAAGTGAAACCCTACTTATAAACAATAGTTTTGTCTAATTTTGTACTGGGGCATTATCCAGGATCCCAGAGGAAGATTATATTGTTTATAATTACTCTTGGTATTACTATTAGACCAGTAAGGCTGCATTTTTTTCTTCCACTATAGTAGGTGTCTGTCCTAGTTATGATTTTCTTCACAGACCTATTAAAATGTTGCTATTAATGAGTTCATTGAGTCTTATGACAATATTTCTATACAGGCTAATGTGACTTCAGTGAAACATTTTATTCTCTCACTTTCCTCTATTATTTCGGTTTTATTTTATTTTTTGTAAAAATTTAATTTGTCATTTTATTTCCTCTATATCTAACTCGGCAAATAAACTGGTACGGGCAACCCTTCTTATCCACAGGCTGAGACACACAAAAGACAGAGAATAAATGTTCAAGAGCAAAACTGTCTGAATAAAATAACATACATACAGAGTCAAGGAAAACAGCCTTGGCAAAGAACAACATGGAAGACGCTGTGACATGTCTATGGAGAAGCATGATTTCCAAGTGGATTATAAAATGTAATTAAAGGTAGCTGTTGGATCTGTGACACATATGGATAGAGCCATGACTGTACTCCAATATATCTCTAGGTCAGTTAGTGGTCCAAGGCACAGAGTGAAAATGAAAGGGTAGAGTGCACTCACTCCTCTCTGGGTCAGGGGGGAGGACCATATGCCCAGGAATGCATTTACTGTTTGAGCTGCATGATGGATACTGTAGAGTAAATGGATGCATTAATCTGAAGGAGGAGGGGGGTGTCTGTAGGATAACAGACCTGCACAATGACCACTGAACTCTAAAACCCCAAACATGTCACTTGACATGGATCGGAAAATGAACCTCGATCCCTCATCCAGATAATGGGGCTCTTATTCTTTGGAGAACAAATAGATTACCAGGGTGACTGCAAAGGAGGCTGCATGTTCAGAGAGTTACTAGAGCAAAGTAAATAAATAAATGGAATTTAAGACATTATAACTTTATAAGTGGCAAGTTGTCATGGCCAAATGTGTATGTGTGCATTTTATATATAGAAAAAAATGCATCTCACACACATGTGCAAGCAGACCCACACCCCCCACAAACACACAAACACACACACACATACACACACGCACACACACACACACACACACACACACACACACACACACACACACACACACACACACACACACACACACGTACAGACACTCATAAATATATGATAAAAGAGAAACAGAGATGATATGAAGAGCTGACTTGATTCAGTTCCACAATGATAACCAACTATAAGCATTGATATATATGTACATAGATATATGCTGGTATGCATATATTAGACTTTATTAGGCTGTTGGATTTACTGTGAATAACCACCTCTCATTTAATCGCCATGCAAGTAAGAAAACCAGAAATTTCAAAAAAAGGAAAGATTGTAACTGTAAATGGCAACACTGTCAAGGTCATAAACCACACATAAACATCTTGTACTCTTCAATATGAGGCAACCCACAAATGAAACTACACACACACACACACACACACACACACACACACACACCTGTATATATATATATATATATATATATATATATATATATATATATATATATATATATATTTATAGTCAGGAATACATAGATAAAGATAAATATAAATATAAAGGGATACACACACACACACACACACACACACACACACACACACACACACACACACACACACAGACATACACACACACACACACACACACACACACACACTAGTCAGGTATACATAGATAAAGATAAATATAAATATAAAGGGATACACACACACACACACACACACACACACACACACACACACACACACACACACACACAGACACACACACACACACACACACACACACACCTGTATTTATATATATATATATTTATATATATATATATATATATATATATATATATATATAGTCAGGTATACATAGATAAAGATAAATACAAATATAAAGGGATACACACACACACACACACACACACACAGACACACACACCTGTACATATATATATACATATATATATATATATATATATATATATATATATATATATAGAGTCAGGTATACATAGATAAAGATAAATACAAACATAAAGGGATACACACACACACACACACACACACACACACACACACACACACACACACACACACACGCACACACACATGCACACTATGTCCGAGGTTGCATAAAGTCAAAAACAAAGGAAGGAAGTCAGAAAATATGTTATACTCTTCTTCTCTTTGCCTCACACTAATATTGAGTCTTGTTTTCTCCACGGGGATTGGTGGGTCTTGTGTGATGTGTATTATAAAAAGGGGATTGTTTTTAAGCATGTTTGTTTTGGTCTGAGGAAGCAACCAGGAGAGGTTGCGAAAGCGCTTACCTATGCAATAAAGGTTTCTGTGGAACTTTATTTGGATTCTTACTTGGATTTTTATTGGATTTTGGCTTCTCCTTGGTTTTAGTGTTTGGAACATTTTCTCTTTTACATTGGACTTTTGTGTTTGTTCCATCACTCAGCAAATAGGGCTTTTTCATTTTCATTATTGCTAATATTGATACAACCAACCCATGATCTTCCAGTTATGATATGTGGAATGTCACTTAGCTGGATTCTTGACAAATACTAGATTTTTCTAGCTTGTTCTTAGACCAAGATATCAGGTTATGATTAAAAGATTGTTGCATCTAACATTATTTAGCTTTTTGTTATAATTCTAGTCACATCTTGAAGCATTTATTACCACTGTGCCCATGCCATTAAATATTTAACATCAGTTTACCTGCATCATCAATGTCCAGATCTAGTTAACACAAAATACTGCATCCCAACATTTTAGAGCAAACACAATCCGTCCATATTAATCAACATAAAACCACATTGCTTAATCACAGGTAGGATGTGAAAGATAGGCATGAAATATACTTTAAAATAAAACTAAAAATGCCCAATATATAAAATAATCTTTAAAATCAACATAAACAAGAACTTCTACCTCCACTGATAAACACGTACTATGTAACAGTAAAACAAAAAAAAAATTAATGATATTGGTACAGAGTAGAACAGAATAAAAAGTACTTAGCAAATCCCATAGTTCATGCAGAATGGCAACATTATGGCCACCAAACCTGAAAGAACTCATGTCTATCAGAGAAAAGTGGTCTTGCTATTAAAATTAACAGTAAAAATGAGAAAATAGCTGAATAATTAAAAACTGTAAAAAACGAAACAAAACAAAAACAAATAAAAAACAAGTAGTAAACAACTGCCAATTCCTCTGTTGTTTATCACCCAGTGTTTTGATGAAATGGGAATTACTGACTTGCTTTGCTGATTGCTGTATTTTGTTGAAACCCATTTTTTAGTGAGATCACAGAACTGTGGGGGTGAGGAAGTTTTTCCTTTTCTCCCAATCTTGTGTATCTCAAAGTCAGTATATTTAGAGATATGGGACTGTGTTGTATTTACAGACATCACATGTGCAGTGTTACAACTGATGGATGTACACTGCTGACTTCATACTTTTGTTAGTTGTAGTTCTGATAAAAGAGGGTCTAATGATTAGCCAGAGATCTGGAAATACTTACCTAATGAAGGTACTGAAACTGCTAAGCTAACATAATATCTGTAAAAAGCAACGGTACTGTACCATTTTAAAACACTCAAATTATGAATATTACTTTAAGTATTCCTGCTTCTCTCTTCCCTCAGTCAGTAAACCCTGTGATAGAGTGTAACTTTACACATACCCAGGACATCCTGCTTCCATCTTTGAGCCATTTCCTTGAAGCTGTGAAGTCCCTCAGCAGCCATGTTCCTCTTTGAAGGTAACCAAATGTCTGTCTGGGATAGTCCTCTGCTATACCTCATTCTCATGGATATCATTAATTTTGACTCAAAATGTTGTTCTGCTCTCAAAGTTGTGAGGAATTAAGTCAGAAAAAGCAGTAATAAATATATTTTGGGACTTCATAGTCTTCAAAAAAGGTATGTTATTACAAACTATTTATTATCATTTTTTTTAATACCTCTCCACAAAGGTCTAGAACTTTTCAATTGCAGACTAATATCCATACTATCTCCTGTCTCAAAAATTTTGGAAAAATGCATCCACACATAATTACTGGACCATCTATTAACCAAAAATCTCCTAACCAATTCACAGCATGGCTTTCAACCCAGCCACAGCACCACAACTGCCCTATTAAGTTTCAACAACACTATAAACCAACTCAGAAATGACGGGCAACTTATCACCTCCATTTTTCTAGATATGTTAAAGGCATTTGACACAGTATCCCACCAAAAGCTCTTAAATGAGCTTGCATCCCTTGAAATATCTAAAGAAACCTTCTCCTCATTCCAGAACTATCTTTCTGATCGCCAACAGGCTGTCAAGTAGCAAAATGATATCTCTACCCTACTACATGTAACTGTAGGAGTCCCACAAGAATCAATACTAGGTCCACTTCTGTTCTCTGTCTTCACTAACAACCCTCAGACCACAACTAGCCTTGCCACTATCATACAATATACAAATGAATCCACTGTCATCTCTGCTCTGCCCAAAATACCAAGACTCCATGAAATCACCCAAACATCTTTTTCTGCCATTGAAACTTACCTTCACAACTATCAACTCATTCTAAACCCTAGCAAAACCAAATTAATGCTTTTTCTTAATCATCATAAATCATACAACCTAAGTCAACACTTTAAATCACCTCATCTAACAACACAGTAATTGAGCCAGTCATTGAAACCAAGCTTGTAGGTGTCACCATTGATAACAGTTTGAGATTTGACAAACATGTATCAGTGGCTATTAAATAAATCCATCTACAGTTAGGTTCCCTCTAAAGGATTAAGACTTAGCTCACCAACTCAACAACAGACAAGCTGTCACCAGGGCCCACTTATTACCCACACTGATGTACGCTTCCCCTATATTCACACACCTCAAACAGACATAAACAAACTAGAAACATGCTACCACAAGATAGCCAAATTCGCCACAAACCTATCCCAAAGAACAGATCACTATTTTTCTCTCAGACAACTAAAACAGCTTGAACTACCCATCATCTTAACCTTTAACCAATTTGTACTGACCCACTCTATAATATATAAACCCAATAAATGTCCAGCCCACCAAACCCTAGGAGAAACCTACACCAATAACAGACCCCCAAGATTCTCTAACAAATTACTGCTAAAAGTTTCAAAATCCAGCAACAGCTTTGGGGACTCTTTTTACTCTAATTACATCAGTAAAACCTGGAATGTCATCCCACTGAATATTCTTAACACCAGTAACCCCACCCATTTCAAAAACCTGCTTAGGAATCATCTAGGTGGGAGGTTGGCATACCGGTTAAAGTGTTTACCTTACAAACACAAGGTGCAGGGCTTGATTCTCACATAGGGTAATTGGCTAAGCTTAAAATAGCCCACAAGAGCAGTTAGCCTAGTACTAATCTATGAACCTATAAATAATGCCTGGCTATGCTCCTGCTCATCCCCAGATAGAACAGACTTATTTTTTTCAGCTTCATTGCCCCTACAATCTCTGTATATATATATATATATATATATATATATATATTTACACTTTCCCTATGTTTACAATCCAGCCCCTGGGCCCACTATAATCTGCTCCATATCCCAGTATATAGCTCTTCACCATCTTCTCCCCCCTTCCTCTTTTCCTATCTTTCCTACCCACTCATTTATAGCCCCAACAGAAGTCACTACTTGAACTACACAGTGTGCTTCAACATGAGTGAGGTTAAATGTGACTGTGAATATACTTGCAAAATAAGTGCTGCACATTGTCATTACTTCTAATTACTTTCACATTGCTCTTTTGGAAATGTTTATTTTAATTATGTTACCCGGACTTGTATTAAATAATGTTAATAAATTCCTAGCATTGTCTGGGCTATGTTTTACTCTGTGTTATTGAAGAATATTAATGTTGTTCAATGTACGTCTCAGATCTACATCTTAAAGTTTTACTTTTGTCTTATTCTTTGTAACCTGCTATAGATATATTAAGTTGTACTTTGCTTTGTTAATTTTATAACCTACATGTGGAGCTTTTCTCCCAAGGCCTATGAAAAAAACCTCCCAAGTAAACAAATGTCAAATAAAATAAATAATAATAAATAACACTAACACTTAAAATGGCCCTTTTCTGGGGTCATTGTTTTTAGCTTTGCCCTTGACAGTTGAGTGAACAGTTTGGCTTCTCTGCAATTTTGTACTCTAGAACCACAACACAGACATGAAACCTAAAAGATGCTGTTCTTTACCCTAAGCACAAGACTTCCCTTCCACCTCATAATAATCCCACTACCCAGTCTCATTCTGAAACCCATTGGATATCTCTGCTAAAAATAAAATAAAATTGAAAAAGCTCTAATTAGAATAAAACAAGAGGCAGCACTAACAAAAAATGAAAATGCCATCTAACTTTCATTATCCTCAGTTACCAGCTGAAAACCTGACAAAAAAATGCTGCCATAACTCCCCCAAATCTGCAACCTAATCCAATCAAACAATATATATAAATTAAAATAAGTAAACTTTCAAAAAGTTAAATTAATAAGCAATGCTCATCTAGACTAACCCTATATATGTTTGGGATGAGTCCTTTCCATAAAACTGAAAAAAATCTAGATAGCGCTAATACAGATAAAATTTCAGAAGTCTAACAGAAACCCAACTTACTGAGAACTAAAATCACAACTAGAAAAATTAATAAAAATGCATATGAATGTAATATATTGTGTTCAGATGTTAAGTATATACAATATATTTGTACTATATGGGGGTCAGAAAAAGAAAGAGTATGTTTTGTAATGAAAACGTTTTTCAACACCCACTGTAAATGATTAGTACAAGATATCTAAAAATAATTGCATCTAGCATTGTACCCATATACTTCAATGAATATAAATATGTGCAAACAATGCATATGTGAGAATGTGTGTGTGTGTGT
Source organism: Protopterus annectens (assembly GCF_019279795.1). Lineage (NCBI taxonomy): Eukaryota > Metazoa > Chordata > Ceratodontiformes > Protopteridae > Protopterus > Protopterus annectens. The sequence continues at coordinate 1,416,563,499 of NC_056746.1, read as the reverse complement.
GTGTGTGTGTGTGTGTGCGCGTGTGTGTGTGTCTGTGTGTGCATGTGTGTGCGTGTGTGTGTGTGTGTGTGCGTGTGTGCGTGTGTGCGTGTGTGTGCGCATGCGTGCGTGTGTGTGTGCGTGTGCGTGTGCGTGTGTGCGTGTGTGCATGTGTGTGTGTGTGTGTGTGTGTGTGTGTCTGTGTGTATGTTTGTGTGGACTGTACATATCCCATGATAGCTCGAAGCCCATTCAGGATTAACTCATCTCCCTTGAGGTCAGTGTGTGTTCGAACAGGCACTGTCTCAACTGCAATTCTTCTTTGGATTAAGCAAGAAATCAGAGAATGAAAGAATGAACATATGAATGGCAGGATTTGAGAAAGCATTAGATCATCTTTGCAGAAGATACAAAAAAATAAGAAAACCAAGTAGGAAAGTAGAACAGAGGATCGATAATGGAGAAGATAAAGAAATAGAAACTGAGGTTATGGGTAGCAAAGTGAAGGATTTAGTTGTCCACTCAGATAATATTACAGCATTATGGAACAATGAGATCCTGAAATGGGGGAAGATAGGAGGAATGGGAGGCATCTGGTCACTTGCAACATGAGGATGATCTGGAGCCTTCGGTGGGAAACCAGAACAGGGGTTCAGTTGGAGTTGCACAGCAAGGGAAGGAGCAGGAAATGTGGCAACTCTGTCACAGTCAGAAAACTGGGAAACAAAGCAAAAGGAGTGGAAACACCACCAAAAAAGAAGAAATAGACATAGTTTGGAGAAATATTTGTAAGGACCCCATGGATCATAACAAAGATGCTGAATGGAGAGAAGAAGTAAAAGAAACAGAAAGGAGTTCAAATGTACAGGATATGAAATGGGATGAAGTAATGTCCAAAGAAACTGAAACAAAATTAAGAAAAGCTCCTAATTGGAAAAATGCAGTCCCAGATGCAGTAAATAGCTTTTGGCTTAAAGTATTAACACCTTTACATAAAGATTTATCCCTGAGTAAGAAGAACTTATATATGCATCCCAAACAGTCATCAACCTGGTTAACAACAATAAAAATTATACTCCTCCTTAAGAGTGAACCTTCTGGCCATCCTAAAAACTATAGACCAATAGCTTGCCTTCTGCCGATGTACAACCTACATACTGGAATTGTTGCAAACAGAGTTTATTGTCATTTAGAAGAAAATTTAGTCATGGCAATAGAACAACGGTAGCAAAAGAAGGTCATATGGAGCAAAGGACCATTTTATTGTTAAATGAAGCCAAAATGGAGAATTGTTAAAAAGGGAAGAATCTAAGTATGGTATGGATAGATTGAAAATAAAGCATTTGACAGCATCCCATATTCATGGATAAAGGAGTGCTTACAGATTAATAAGACACACCAACATCGATCAATTACATTACAGTGACTATGAAACTGTGGCAAACTACTTTGCAGGTCAGCCATGATAAAGGGCAACTTATTATCCCAGGGATAAAAATTCAAAGGAGGATGTTCCAGGGTGGCTCTTTGTCACTGCTGCTCTTTTGTCTCGCCGGTAACCCATTAAACTGCCAATTTAATAGATTAGGCCATGGTTAAAACTACTTCTCATTTTCCTTAATTGATTAAAACTGTACATCAGATGAGATGTTGAAAGCACAACTGCAAGTGGCAAAAACTTTTTCAGATGATATAAGAATGGCATTTGGTCTTGATAAATGTGCACAAGCAATATTTAAAGCAGGAAAGTTTCAGTACCAAGAAAATATCAGTCTAGGACACTAATGTGATATAAAGGAATTTGAGCAGGAAGGAGTGTATAAATAGTTGGGAATTGGTAAAGGATGGCAATAAAACATGAACAAATGTGAATAAAATTCAGTAAGGAATATTTCAGAAGACTAAAACTAATATTGAAAACAGATCTGACATCAAGGAATAAAGTCCAAGCTGTAAACAAATGTGTGTGATTTACTGGCTCCAAAAGGTATTGGATCAGCTGGACAGAAAAAAACAAGAAAAATGCTTCATGCTTATCAAATTATATATAAAAAATCAGTGCATACCAAGGTCATATATTTCTCACTCTGAAGTAGGTATGGGCCTCCTTGAAATTGATTATAGGTATAGATGTGCTATTGTGGGACTGCATATATATCTACAGATCTCATCAGATACAAACACAATGAAAACAAGAGACGCATAAGATAACCCCTTTCCTTAGTTTAGCAGAAGAATTCAGGTGTCAAGTGGGAATGGAACTCAAACCAGAAGTTGACAAAAATCAGACAGCAATGGAATGTGCCAAATGAAAGAATATAAGGATCAGATGAGGAGGAAATAAATATGAATAAGCTATAATATAGTGCCAAGTACAGAAAACCCCTGGAATAACCTCATGTTGATCAGGATATAACACAGGAATGGTTAAAGAGAGATACATTTAAAACAAAAGATTAAAGGTTAATAATGGCAGTCCAGAATAATGGCTTATGTACACCTTGATTTACAAAGTCCATTGAACATATTGAGGAAATAGACAAATGCCGGTTCTGTAAAACAGAACTAGGAAAAATCGCATATCTTGTTGCTGGGTATGATACACTAATGGCAGAAGGCCTGAATACTGAAAGCATAATAATGTGGCAAAACTGTTACAGTGGGGATTTTGCAAATACTACAATACTGAAGTTGCTGAGAAGCATTGGAAACATGAGCCACAAAGCCATTACCAACAGTTTGGAAAATACATGTGAGAAAGACAGATGTAGTCCATGAAAAGAAGACAAAAGTAGCATCGATCACTGAAATTGCCACACCCAGTGACTACAACATCTTACATAAATAGAGACACAAAGTCATAAAAGACCAGGATTTGCAGGCAGAAATGAGAGCAGTGTGGAAGAAAGATACCAAGATGGTTAGTAGTAGCAGGGGCAATATGTGTCATAAAAAAGAATTTACAGTGCTATTTAGATATATCTATTAATACATTTGACTCCATATAAATTACAGAAGGAGTTAATTCTGGGCACATTGTGGGTGCTGCGAAGTATACTTTTGGCTAACAACAAAGATCAAGATTGAAACAATAGTAATTTCATGAACTTTACTCATACCTTGACATAGGAATAGGGTCCATTCCCATTATGGTATTAGAAACAAAAAAGACTTGGAGAAATTAAACCATCAGATAGCAAAAAAGATCTTCATTTTTTTAAGAGTATAGTTTTAATGTTCTAACCATGAAAGGCAGATCTATTTATCTATGGTTAGTCCATTAATTAAACAATTGGGCTGAAACATTTAATACATTTTACCCATGCATTGTATACTGCTGACCATTCTTAATGGCTTGCCTGACAAATAAACAGGTAGATTATAACAGTAAAAGAAATAGGTATTTGTCAATGCCAAAAGTTGCATTATACTGAATATAAATGGCAGTAATAGTGTTTAAAGATATATGGTGAATAAAACCTATACGAACAAGGCACTATAAAAGAAGAAGGGACATATAGCAATGACTGGATTTTCAGAATGCACTGCACACAATTTGTATAAAAGGATAAATGGGAGATGAGAGAAGTCAAGAAATTAAACATAAGCAAAGTGTGCAATAGTTTGCATTAAAATTTTGCTTGTATCCATGAGGTGAGCAATGTAATGGAACTGCTGTTTTGGATGTACAAAGTGTGTGCTGTTTTGTCATTGAACTAGCATAAAGTGATACACTGCAATACAAAATGTTAAGTCTATTCTTGACAGTTCAGTATTATTGATTCAGATAATCCACAGTATAACTTTGTGACTCTTCATCTTGAACAAATATTAGTGAAGTTGTTTGTATGTGCCTTGGAATTTGTAATCAGATTCAGTATGTTTTTGTTGGCTAAAAATACATATTTTTTCCTCTCATTTGCATGTCAGCATCTGACAGTTGACTGCATAACATTCGTATTGCTTGCGCCTGATATTATCCCTTTCAGTCTTCCACAGGTAGAAAAGGGAAGCAGAACAGACAGCTTATCCCTAGTACCATCTGCCAGTCTGAGACTACTTTCACCATCAGAGAACTAGGAGGCAGTCATCAGTATCACTTAGGCAGTGTCACATGCAGATGCAGAAGGTTCTTTCTTTAGAACTTATCGCTCTTCATCATAGTAATTGTATATAATATGGCTTGGCTAGGCAATGAAGGGAGGCCTATGGGGAACAGCCCTTCCTTCTTGGCTATCTTGTCCTCCAAATCCAGAAATAGCTCAAACCCCTGGCCTCCAGCAGGATTGTCAATCAACCTAACCATCACCATGGCCCTTCCCCCAGCAGAGTCCTGCCCATCTTCAGTGCTGCTCCATTAGTTCACTGAGTTACTAATTAATACTAGATCAGCAGTTTCATAGGACCTTGTTCCTTTATGCCAACACATGGTTTCTAATTAGAATAATTAAAATGAAATAGATCCATTGCTTTTGTGCCCTGATTTCCTTTCACATGTAGACACACATCTTTAACATCAAAGTCTTCTCAACTTCATGTCCAGCTAAAGGTCATGGTGGAAGTAAGCTGAGCAGGGTACAGCAGACTTCTTTATCCACACCAACAGTCTCTGGCTCATCCTATTGGATTTTGTGGTGTTTGCCGGCAAGCTGATATAATATCCAATTGTGTCCTGGGTCTATGCCTGGACATTGTGTTAGTGGATAATGACCCATACGCTATATGCAGAAGTTGCTCATGGAGTCCTCATAAGCTAGCAAAATGATCTTAACTGACTTATGTCAAAACTGAAAAAGACTGGGTCTAGATGACTTTTTGTTGGATTGCTGAGCTCTTCACATTATCAAGGAAGATACTCTCAGCACATGCATAATGTGGCCTGTATCCATGATCTCATCTTATTGGTCATTATCCAAAGATCATGACAATATGCAGGGATGGGAATATAGACGGAATGGCAATTTGGATGTTTCATCCTGTGACTTGTTTTTTTTTTTGTTTGTTCTCTACAGCAATCTAGTACAGTGTCTGCAGTATATCAGCTGCTGGAGCACTAGTTTGTTGCTTTGGAGACATAGATTTTCATCGCAACTGCTACAGTCGATGCTGAGAATCCCAATCACTTGGGACCAAGAGGACAAATGATGATGCAGCACTCATATCCAAAAAGGAATACTCTCCAGACCTTGGCTCTTACTTGGTATCTTGGCCTTAAAATCAGCAAACAAGAGAAAAAAAACAAAGATATCCCAATTCAAGATGCACACACTCTCCTTGAATACATGGAAAACTAAATACACAAGCACTCCCAAAAATTATATCTGTGTCCATTTAAAAATAAAGGGATAAATATATGCTGCCAGTATTTGGCTATTAATTTGCAATGATTTAGTCTGCTGTGCCTTCTTGCAAATATATTTAATTAACTAATTCATTTCAAAATAATTTGGTGTTACTTAGCAGACATTTATGCAATAAAACATTTTTATAATTTCATTAAACTTCTCAGTGCCAGTCAGTCAATGCATAAACACATTAATACTTTTTCACACAATTCAGGTCAACTCATAATACATAATAAACTGAAATAGCAGTGCAATATTTTCAATACAAAAAATTAAATAGAAAAGATAAAGCTTATATTACCCTCTTTTTCATATCTAACTGTTTAGTGCACACTGCAACTCTTAGGATATTAACCCATTTTTTTCTTTTGAAATCCACAACTTGTGGTCCAGGACCAATCATTTCAGAAGCCACATTCTGCCTCTTATTCATCATATTGGGATTAGTGTTTTTGTTTAGCTCCAGGTGAGAGAAGGAGTATAGGGACATTGTTTCCTGGAAACTGCTGATCACCAGAAAGTCTGATAACTGCTTCATAGGTGCCAACTTTGAATTAGTGATGTTTTGCTCCTGGTGAGAAAAGGAGCAGAAGGCATTCATTTGTGGTTGTCTCTGATTGGGCAGTTGGTGTCTGCATGGGGCCTTCCTGATTGGTCTGGTTGCTGTTCAAGGTATCTACCAGGAGAAGGCTATAACAAGGCTACAGAACCCTGTATCATATGGGACAAGACTGTTGATCACCAAAGAGTCTGTGGACTGCTTTTCATCTTGGGATTAGTGCTACTGTTTTGCTTCTGGTGAGAAAAATGGCACTGTATCCCAGCAGCGTGAAGCTGTGGTGAGACCCACACTGCTATCAGGTAAATGCCCACTATTCATCATTCTTGATAAAACTAATTCTTTCCTTTCAGTAAGTACTGGTTTTTTAGCTACTGCCTAAACCTAACTTCAAAATATTTCCATAAATACCTCAGCCATAAATCTTCAGAATCACCTATAGTAGTTCCCCTCAAGTGTTTGGCAATTTTCTGTATAAATGCAGGCACCTTGAGTAGGCATTTTTACATGTAAAATCACTCTTGAAATTTAAGTAATACCTAGTTGCACACAGAGCAACTAGTTTGAGCAGTGACAAGCTTTGCCTCCAGAGCTGCAAACCAGATACTTCTGACTTTACCTCTTACCACACTCTCCTAATCAACAAAAAAGGGCCTGCTGCCATGGATATAAACTTTCCTACTATCTCTTTTACAAGCTTGTTGGATATGGCATCCTGAAGTAGTGCAGAAATTATCTCATGTTTGCTGACAATCAGCTAATTGTCAAACAAACTGATAAGGTATATGACAGAAGTATTTATACAATGTTGCTGGGAGCAAAGCTCTCACATAAAAACACTCCTAATGTCAGCCCGGGTGTCAGTAGTACACATAACAAATACCCCCAGCAGCCTAAAATGCACTTTTATATTATTCAGTGGAATTTCTGAGACAAAGGAAAAGAGGAATACTTGTATTCATTGATAAAGGAGCTCCAGTAGTGATAGAACAGGAAAATAAGATAATAATGGTAGATTTCTAGTACTAAGGGGTTATTGATAAGGAGGGAGGATTACACTGGCATACATTTATATTCCACCTAAAACTGTTATATAGAACTTAAGAAAATTCTGGGAGAAATAGTCAGATGTCAGGAGGGAATATTACTTATAGGTGGGGACTGGAATTTGATTTGCCACAATGAGGATGTATGACAAAACAGGCTAGATTTTTGAAGACATTTATGAAAATATTTGGTATGAAAGACATGAATTCAGTAGTAGGAGCTAGGAGACAATTTACATACTATTCCCAATGTACAAAAATTGGGCTAGGCTAAACAGAAATTATATTTCAGAGGAATATGTGCATTTAATTGAAAGCTTTGATACACATCCAATAACTATTTCAGATCATGTGCCAATAACAACTAAAATAAAAATACATGACAATGAAATAAAAATTAGGCATTGGTGTTTTCCCACCTATCTAAACAGACCTAAACAGAGAGGAACTGAAGGAACGAGTGATGGAAATTATTTGGGAGTTATTAGGGAAGGTAGAAATTTCTTCAGAAAATCTAGCTAGGGAGTGGGATAAAAATACAAATGAGGTTCAAAATAAGATAGAAATAAATGAAAAAGAGATATGGTTAAGAAGTAACACAGATTATTTAGAGGAACTGACAAAGGTAGAAATATTGCAGAATAAGAGGGATCTCACAGAAGCAGAGGCACAATTGCAGAGTGCTAAAAAGAAAATAAGAGAGTACCTGAATGATATGTACTTGTTTAGAAAGATTGCTGTTAAGCAACTGTTTTTTGAGAATAACTCCAGAGCACAAAAGCTTTTAGCACGTCTCTGGCAACAGAAAGTATAAAGGGTTGTTGCTAATTCTAGGGTGTGTATAATAAGGAAAATAACCACAGATCCTGTAGAGGTATTCAAAATATTTCAGAAATGTTATGAAAATCTAAAACAGTGAAATGTGGAAATCAAGAAAAAGTACAAATGGAAATATTTTGTGGAAGAATTAAATATGTCAATGTTAGAGATGGATGAAGCTCAATTAATAACAGATGGAAGAGGAGAAGGTGAGATAAAAATGTAATGTATAACCAATTTGCAGAAACAGATGTTATTCCTGTGAAACTTTGGAACATAGGAGGCAAGAAGGACATGGAAGGTTTTGTTTAACAGCATTTTAAAAGAAGCACAAACATCCTAGAAGAAAACTATGGTGGCTGTAATACCTAAAGATAGTAAAGACCCAACAAATACAGATACACATATGCCCATTTTTATTCTAAACAATGATTCTAAAGTATTTTTGCCTCATCAGACCCATCATAGAGTACAACGCCCCATTTGGGATGTAACTTACAAGACACCTGCAACAGCTGAAAAGACCACAGAAGTACCTCACCAAGGGGATCACTGGCCTCAAACAGATGCCCTATGCAGCTTGTCTGAAGAAACTCCAGTTGTACTCAGTTGCATACTGCCTACTCAGAGGTGATCTCTGCCTGACATACAAGGCCATGTCCAACCCAGAATTGATGGACATGCTCCACCTAAAGAAACCTTATCCCCTTGAGCCACATGCTCTAGGGATCTAAACCTCACCACAACAATAAATAGGACATGCTGGAGGGATAGATTCTTGTCCCAGAGACTTGCCATGCTTTGGGACAAGATACCAATCTACATTAGGCAGAGCTCCTTGCTAACACCCTTCAAAAGAAACCTTGACGAGTGGATGGGAAACAGAAAGTTTACCTCGGGGATCACTTCAGTGGCTCTGCTGGACAGAGGCACAGGGAACTAATCTAAGGGGGCAGCAAAAACCAACACATTCTGCCTAGGCTTATAAATGCCTTCGGGCAGATAGCCTAGTACCCACCTATGAACCTATGAACTTATAATGTTTTAGTTCCTTAATTTTATACACAGGGCAGGCATATTTTTATCAATCAGATTAGAAGTTGTGGATGACAATTACTAAAGAGTTGATGGATTTTATCTGCGAGGAGAAGCAGGCAAGAGTCAAGTGGGAGAAGCTGATCCTTCCAACAGGACAAAGTGGTTTGGTATTACCTGATTTGAAGTGGTATTTCAGAGCTACACAGTTAAGGCTCCAATATGTAGCACAAGCAGAAGGCTATATTTGAAAATGGAAAGGAATGATGATGAAACAGAATGAAACTCAAGAAATAAGGAGAGATTATGATTTTGGATGCAGATCCTTATGGAAATAACAATAGCCATACAGAGTATTATATACATAAAGCAGCAGAAAGCATTCTAAGAAGTAAGACAACATGGGAATGGAAAAAGGAAATTTTGCAGATAGGGATGGCTGCAATTATGGGTATAGAAAATGGACAAGAGAGGATTGGAATTTAATCAGGAAAAGTGGTAAAGGAACCAAGGTATTGGGAGACAATAATTAGAATGAGAAAGGTAATAGAATTGGAAGAGACCAAGAATACATTTGGACTGCAGGCTATCAAGGATTGATATTAGAGTACTGGCAAAGAGAAAGGAATAGGGGATATCCTAAGTAAAGCAACAGTACTGGTGGAGATCTTAGTAGAATCTATAAAATAAGCTGTTATTAAAATAGGTATAATGTAGTAGGGTATATAAAATATTGCATACTAACTATAGAAATCAATCAGAGGAGGTTAGAAAGGATTGAGAAGAGAGATTGGATAAATAATTCACAAAGAAACAATGGGAGGATACAAGTATGGCTTCCAAATATCAACAACATCTAGAAGATTTAGGATTTTTGCTTGGAAGTGGTTCCATAGGTATTTTTTATACTCCAAGCAGACTCCAAACAGTTTTTATTCAGGTAGATTGCAAATGCTGGAGGTGTGATGGGAAAGAAAGAGATAATTGAGAACATATTTTTGGGGAGTGTAATGTGTTAGCTGACTTTAAAAATTCCCTGCAGGCTACTCTGTCAGTTCAGTTCTTCATGCAGCCGAAGCAGGAATATGTCCAATAAGTTGAAAGCACAGGGAATTTTGAAACTATTTACAAGGGTTTAAGCAAAATTTAAATGGCTGGTGAAAATTAAGGAGCTGGTCAGTGAGAATGCAAGGCAAAAGATATTTAAGACTTTTTTATGGACAATAATTGAAGGAGAACTTCCTTTGGAGCAGGTTAGAGAGAGAAAGAGAGAGAGAGAGAGAGAGAGAGAGAGAGAAAGATGAGAGATGAGAGAACATAGGTTGTTGTAGAAGTAAAGACTAAACAGATGGCAGAGAGAATAATTGGCAG